>NW_022157238.1:0-92237 GCF_007821495.1 Lachnellula hyalina
GAGGTTGAGGCTTGGGGGGTTTGTGTTTGGGTTTGCGGTTGCGGTTGCGGTTGGGATTCATGGACGCGCCCAGGCGGTTGGGAGGGGGGGTTGGGAGAGGTGTCAACTGTGAGTGCTCCTGGCATGGCGTTGTAGAGGTTGTGGTTGTGTATGAGGAGGCTGGATTATGATGTCTTATCGATGGAAGGCGGCGGGTTGATCAGATGGAAATATTCCGGCGGCCGCTTCGGTCCGATGATAATCCGAGCTATTTCAACTTTAAAACTTCCTTCGATTTTGACAACATCACAGCCACTGAAATAAAATTGAGTTAATTCATTTTCTTCTACGGCTTTTAAATGCCATAGTTGGCTTCTACAAAGTCTTTGCGTATTATCACTTGTAGGTTTTGTTTTTATTCTCTATTATTTTGTATTGTGTACAGGCTAAAACCAGCCCCTTTCCTGACACAAAGGGGCTTGCTCTGCGATATTGCATGTTGAACACTTCATATCTTCTCCCTTTTTCTTTGTAAAGCGGCTTTAACACTATGGACGAAAAATACCGAAGCTTGGAGATGAACGGGGAGCTCATGAGAGGATTCCAATTCATCCATCCTGCATTTCAGGACCCAATGACCAAGGTGTTGACTATATTTCTTTTTGTCTTTGTTGTCAGAACTATATCCATGTCTGCGCAAGATTCTCTACTGCTGAAATATGCTAGATTTGTTTTTCTTTTTGCTACGCTGCACTACGATTAAATACAAAGGGTGCCAGCACTAGTAATTCGAGTACTCGGGTTTAATCGGCGAGCTTTATTTCTGATGTAAATCGAAGTCTCTATATCTCGCCTTGTATCAGCAGCTTTTGATTCCTACCAGAATCTTTATTCAGTTCCCTCTCCAGGTCTATCCAGCATGCCAGTGTTCAATGCCGAGAGTACTGGTCAGGATGTCGTCAATACATTCCCAGAGCAGGTCAAGGATCGTACCAGTAAGTCACCTCTTTGAACCCTCATTCCCTTTCTGAAACTCACTACTACAGTTGTCATCACTGGTGCCACTGGCTCAAGTATTGGGAGCGCAGCAGCATTGGCCCTTGCCTCAGCATCTCCACGCAAGATCATCCTCGTCAATCGAAACGCTACAAAAAGCCAAGAACTTATCCACTTCATTAATACGAGTTATCCTTCGGCTCCAATCACCCACATTGTCTGCGATTTGTCAAGTTTGAAATCAGTAGAGGAGGCGTCTTTTGAAATCTCGAAGGAAGCCCCGAGTCTGGATATCCTCGTCAACAACGCGGCAACGCCACCAGGTCCATACTCACAGACAGTAGATGGTATCGAAAGCCAATTCGCCATCGACTACGTCTCCCATTTTTTCCTCACTAATCTCTTGATGCCAAATATCATCGCTGCCGGACTAGGTGCTCGAGTAGTGAACGTCTCCAGCTCAGCTGCACGACATCGAACACAGCTTGATTTCGAAGATTACAATTTCTCCAATGGAGCGAAGTATACTGCGTTTGACGGATACACGCAAGCCAAGCTCGCCATTGTAGTTTTCACCATTGCTTTGGCAAAACGGATGGAGAAATTCCAGATGCAGTCGTTTTCACTTCATCCAGGATCTATACTCAGTTCTATGCGCTCGCAAGTCTCAAGTGATGATTGGAAAGCAGCTGAGAAGAGGAGAGAAGAGGCTGGAACGAAGACTGAAGGGGTGAAGAAACAGACGGTTGAACAAGGCTGCTCGACAATGTTGGTTGCGGCACTGGATCCGGAGCTCGCTGACCACTCGGGAAGCTACCTTAGTGATGGAGTTATTTCTACCGAGGCAATACATGCTCTTGACTCCGGTGCAGATGAAGCTGCAGAGAAGCTCTGGAAAATCACTGAGAAGTTGGTTGGGAGAGAGTTCACTTGGAGTTAATTGTCTACTTTGCTTATAAAGCATTGGGGGGGGGGGGGGGGGTCGTGAAATCATGATGAATTATCGCTAGTTGTACGTAGGCTCGAACTTGGACAATCCGAAGCTACAAAGGCCCCTGAATTCTGGGGTAGGCACACTATAAAACAATAAATGAATGGGCAATGTCGTTTATTAATGCGTCTAACAATCCTTGTTTTTAAATTAATCTACTTCTGAATAAGTATATTACTCGTCATGTTCCTCATCATACAAAATTCCCAGCATCAGCAAAGCATCAAGGCCTGGAGTTTCCGGTCCTTCAATCTCAAGCTTGACTTCTGTTCCTTTCCACAGAAACCAACAGCGGTACTTCTCCTCAAGATTCAAATGGCCCAGGAACTTGTCCTGCCCATCCTCAACCTTGGAGATCTTGTGACCATCTTTAATGTAGGTTGGAACAATCATCAAGTGCGTGGTCAATTTCTTTGCAAGCACACGTGAAATGGGCAGGATATCTTGGTTCGGTTGATAGAAATAACCACGTCTGCTGTAACGGACGAGAGCTTCGAGAGGTATCTCATGACATCCATGAAGACGTGGTTTCATTGTACGTAAATGACATCGCGCCATAGCGTATGGAGGGTCAGGTCCTCGTTTCTCGGAGGAGTCAACAAGTTTTCTTCAAGCAGTTCGTATCCTAGGGGCAATTTTGCCTCCAGCATATGAGGCTCAACGAGAGGAACTACCTCCAGCATATGAGAGCCTTTCAAAAGAGCAAAGCCTCGAGCAAAGGAATGCATGGATCAGAGAATTGAGTCTTCAAGCTGCATCTTGCCAGTCTCATTCCGGTAATAAAGAGAGCGAGGACTGAAAAATACCCAAGGCATACAAGTCGCATGAGAACCCCAAAGCTGCAGAAACACTGATCTCAGCCTTCGGCACCAGCTATTCTAGACTTGAATACTTCCTCATTCTGCATTTCCCAGGGCTGGAAGAAGGAATCGCAACGCCGGCGCCGAATTTGAATGAGCAGGAGTTTCTGGAGTTGGGAGGTGAGGCTGCGTGGCATGTGGTTAAGAAGTTTAGGAGCGAAGCAGTATCACGAATTTGGAGAGATTGGAGGTGTAAAAGGTCTTATTTGAGGAGTTTGTGGCCAGGTGTAGTTATGAAGGGGAAATGTTGTTGTCTAAGTGAAACTGTTTTTACTGCTGGCGCAGAAGCGCTGCCCGGGTCCTGTATTTTAGGGGCCAATGCGCTGAAATTCGAGACGCACGACGCTGTAAATTAGTGAGGGCTGTGCTGAAATTCAGAAGCTTATAAGCCCGACAGAATTAAGTGGGCCGGAATCTCGGAACATAAGTATTTCCATGTCACACATGCCTCCCTTCTTATACCTCTTACTCAGTCCAACGTCTTATATCTATCCCCATGCATCCGTTCTACCATAGCTGACCTCGCAATCTATCGAGACTCCGAGACCACTGCAATCTTGCTCTATGTACTCGTAATACCGCAAAGAACAGAACTGGTACGACATCTGCATCTTAGCTCGTGACTCTGTGGACATGTATGCCACCACCTCGGGGCAGCACGCCGAGTCTGGTAACAAACCAACTGGCAAACTCCGTCGATCGTGTGAAGGATGTCGGGATTTCAAAATTCGCTGTCATCCGAGTGAGAAGTATGGGGATCCGTGTCAAAGGTAACTTCGTCGTTCTTGGGAGAAGTCGGGAGTGAACCTAATTATTTTCTAGATGTATGAAGGAAGGCAAGAAGTGTGTATTCTTAGAGGCTAAAGCAAGGCCAAAAAGGGCTAGGAATTCAAAAATGTAGGTCAAAGGGAAGCATAACAAACACGTGATTCGTGAAGCATATCTGCCTTCTTCACTGTCTATATTCAGGCGATGGACATTTCCGAGTCCTCATTATCTAAACCTTCCTCAACTGACTTGTGAATGTAGGCGATTCAACGAATTGGAGCAAAAGCTTGAAAGTTTGGTGGCTATGATGACTTCTACCCAGGCTGGCACCAGTGGTTTAGAAGCAGACACAACCCCGAATGTTGAAACATATATAGAGCTCTCAGTGGAGAACCCAGATAGTATTCTGCCGAATACCATGGTTCCACAGTCTCAACATCCTTCCAAGCCCTGGAAAAACTTCCAATCCTTCGGGGGCCATCCTTTCCCAATGCCCTCAACTTCATTTACAATATTCGACGACCTGCAGGATGTGATATCAAGAGGTCTAGTCACTCTCGAAAAGGCCGAAGAATCCGTGCAGCATTTTAGAAGCACTGCCTCAAACTCTCCATTTGTTATCATCTCACCTGGTACTTCAATCGACTACCTCCGACGGCAAAAGCCCTTTCTGCTCCTCAACGTCCTTGCAATGGCAACCGTCAACAATATGAAGCTTCAGAAGCTTCTTGACCAAGAGATACGCGACACGCTAGGTCGAAGAGTGTTCATGTCCGGTGAAAAGTCCCTAGATTTACTGCAAGGGATTTTGATCTATCTCACCTGGTAAGTGTGAAGACCTCTGCTACAACCTGTCTGAAATTCACAGAACGACAGGCACCACTTCTTCTTTGAACCGGAACACCAGCAAATATATCAACTCTGCCAATTAGCGGCTTCTATGGCGATTGATCTTGAAATCACCACGTCACAGCAAGACAGAAAACATACTCCTTCCACATCCTTCAATCTCTTATCCGTCATTGCCGAAAGCCCCGTAAAGCTATCGTCGTCACAAGACGCCGAAGCAAAGAGAGCTTTACTCGGTTGCTACTACATCACATCCACGTAAGCGTACCGTGTCTTACATCCACTGCCCGCAACAACTAACAGCCTGATTCAGACTGTGCATTGGGCTGAGGAAGCCCAACAACATAAAATACACCTCTTACACCGACGAGTGTTGTCAAGTCCTTGCCGCAGCCCAAGAATTCGAATCAGACGCTCTCATTCCGTACTTCGTCCGCTTGCAGAAGCTCGCCCATGATATAAACCAAACCTTTGACTATGACGGACATCAAGACCTGGCCTCGCTGGACCCAGTCAGGGTAGACATGCTAGTGAAAGCATTCAAGCAGCAGCTGGGTGAGTTTGAGAAGACCTTCCCGGCCGAAATCTGGAAACACGGTACGTTCTGTTCTGCTCTTCCCGCACGTTATACCGCTAACAGTGTAATCAACGTGCAGACATGCTCAGACTAGCATACTACCATCTCTGCACCTTCGTCAACGAAGTCGGCTTCCACAGAACCGTACTGCCTCCCCCGGATCTCAGGACCGACCAATCAAGCTACCACACCTGGGATTCGTCCATCACGCGAAGCGAAGTCCTAATCAGCTGTCTCAACGCCGCCAAAGACTACCTGGAACGCTACCTCTCGCTCCCCACAGAAGCTCTATTCAACGCCACGTTCGCCGACCACGCAAAACTAGTCTACAACGTCCTCATCCTCAAGCTCTTCGCTACGTGGGTCACCGACGACCATTCAACCCTCGACGCCGCGCATATCCAGCACAGCGCCAACTTCCTCTTCTACACGCAAGCGCTCGTGTGCAAGTTCGAGAGCATGGGCAAGATATACCGCGACTGTGGATTGTTGGAAGACTACACGCTGTATCTAGCGCAGCTGTTCCGCATCTACGAGAGTCGCGCAAGAGACGAGATGGGCGCTAGGCAGTTCTCGACCAATATTTGCTTGGATATGTCGGTCATGCAGATGCTCCCGAGCAATGCTTCTTGTCATGGCCAACACTCTTCTTACGACCCTCGTCCACCTACCGTAGTTCAGACGCAGGAGCATTCAGAGGAGCAGTGGGCGGATATGTTGGTTAGGTGGTCGCCGTCCCTGGATCAACACGACTTGTCATCCGAAGCCCTTTTCACGTGAGCGGAATCCTAGAAGACGCATGTCAAGCCCTCTGCCTAGGTCGAAACCTGTGCAGATGTTCGATCACTGGACAGTGAGTGACATAGTCATCCTGTACAACCTCACTACGAGCGAACCCATCCATCCATCCATCCAACAAGGAGATGCAGCCAGCACAGCACCAGCTCCCGCAAACCCATTCATTCATCCCCAATCAAAGCACAATTCCACAACACCCACCAAGTCCAGCCCAGTATACGAAGTGCCCACACTCGCCGCAACAAGAAAAAAAAAAAAAAACTCTATCTCCTCATCAGAACCACAAAGAATCGAATGGAGATGCGTTCGGTACAATCCCATCCAATCCAATCCAAGCTGATGAGATCATTCAAGGAAGAAATATACTCCGCGCTCGCGCTCGCGCTCCGGACGGAGATACAGGATGCGGATTCAGGGCTGTTGATGGCTGATGGATGCATCACCATGCTGATAGGGGAGTTGTATTGGTGAACGGAAGAAGATGTGGATGATTGAATGAATGAGGTAGGAATATAATGTATCTGGAACGAATCCTTATAGGCAGGATGAGGAGCAGGCGCAGGAATGATGCGACTTTCTTGCTCGCTTTCGCAATTGCCGCTTAGCATGATGAATGAGACTTTAAAGAGGTAAGATCAACTCTGATCATTTTAGTAATGCATTTGTATCTACTATACAGATATGTCTGTCATCTGCAGTTCAAAAAGCTTCCCTTGACCACCAGGCAATGTGATGCAATGTGACGCCCTACAAATGCGGTTTGTATGTATACGATGATCTCAAGTATTCTTTTGTATTTCCCATTTTTATTCATCCCCCCTATAAGCATTATATTTTATCATATTATAATGTATGTCCACCTAAAATTTACATCCAAAGAAGTGCGTGCATGCACGCATACATATATCATCATGCCATATGTTAAAGTACAAAGTGAAGAAACGGCTCTCTAGTTGAGCGACAAGATGGCGGCGAACGTCAAGAAGACGAGCGCGAGAGGCGAGGCGATCTCGGCTGCTGAGTTTGCGTTGGGTACGCTGCTGCTCGAGGTGGAGGAGCTGGCGCTCGTTGTCTTAGATGAACTTGAGCCGGAGCCTGTGGGTCCTTTGTTAGCTATTATCCTGGGAAGAGATGGTACGGGAACTGACTTGTCTTGCTTGCGCTGCTTGAGGCGCTAGTGGTAGAGTTTCCGCTGCTGGTTGCGGATGCGCTTGCGGTCGTGCTGCCTGAGCTTGAAACTGT
Organism: Lachnellula hyalina; assembly: GCF_007821495.1. Lineage (NCBI taxonomy): Eukaryota > Fungi > Ascomycota > Leotiomycetes > Helotiales > Lachnaceae > Lachnellula > Lachnellula hyalina. The sequence continues at coordinate 7,061 of NW_022157238.1, forward strand.
GGTCAATGTAGAGGCGGAAGCAGAGGCAGATGAGGAGGTGGTTGCTGATGCTGAGACTGATGCCGAGGAAGCTGAGGCTGAGGCCGAGGCGGATGTGGAGACAGCGAGAGATGAGGTTGCAGTTGCTCCCTGCAAGCCAAAGTCTGGGCTGTAGTTGGTGGATGTTCCGTCGGAGATCTCAATTGCGTAGTTGCCGATTGGGAGGTCTGATGGAACGGTCCATACGTATGGGGAGGTGGTTGAGCCGGCTGTGAACTGTTAGCAGTGCGCACATCAATACAGTAGCAATTAGGACGCTTACAGGTGATGGTGCTGACGGTCTTCAGGTCAAGAGCAGCGCCGTTCTTGAGAGTGAGGGTAACTGGGCCCTCGGCTCCGGCCCATCCGATGGAAAAGGTCTCTCCAACAGTGATCACGTAGTCGGTGTTGGTCAAGTTGACAGCAGCATTGACACCGACGAGGGCGGCAGCGGCGAACAGGAGGCTTGTGAATTGCATTTTGAAGGGGTTTCAAGGTTGTCCGTGTAGGGAATGTGGTGTCTTTGATCTGAAGCGTCAAATTCCTTTTATCAGTCCCGGGGCAAATGAGGGTCGCGAGTTGACGCATGCGACAAAGAAAAGGAGTGTGGGGACTTACATGCAGAATGTGGGATCTGTACAACGAATGTGATATCGAAAGATGGAGATATTTTACAGGTGTGAATCGGACAATGCAATGAATGAGTGTTAGAAACAGCGACGGAGAGACGAGGAACAAAAGAAGGAATGGGAGGGGGGGCGCTTGTGCTTATGCTAACGGAGGTGTGAAGAGAAATGAGATATTAAGCTTAGCTCCATCTAATTAGCTAGCACTAGCCGCATGAAGCTTAAATCTAATGAAAGAGTCAAGTGAATACGGGGAAGTTGATCTGCGGCTTCTGATTGGCCGAGTTCGATGTCATCATCTGGACACCCTCTTTTGCATTCACCGAGCCAAGCCAAGCCAAGCCAAGCCAAGCCAAGCCAACCTCACAGAGTACAGCTTGAGGAGTTGCATCCAGCTGCCATCTTCCACAACAGCTCTTGTGTACCATCCCATCGTACTACATACACAACATTTCCCATCTATAGAACCTCAAAGCTTCCAGAAAACATCAGAGACCGTTATGGTGCTATTTCTGTCCCGAGCGGCATAGCATCAAATTGCCACCAGGAATATCCGGCTGAGCCGCTTTAGACTTTGTACCTGCCTTAGCTCGGTACCAGATTTTCCCTCTCTCTCTCACTCGCACAGTCGCAGTCGCACTTTCGCACAGTCGCATTCAGGGGCTAGGCTGAGCTGGGCTGGGCTGGGATGGTCAGCATCACACGATCCTTCGGTAAGACTGGCCATAATTTAAATCTCGTGTCGCACAGCGGATAAAAGTCAAGTCCGGCTTTCTGCTCTCAATCAAAATTTTCAGATTTCATATAGAACTAGCAACATCACGTGACGTTTATATCTATGTATCCTCCCCCACCTTTCTCCCACGTATTACTACGACGTCTGCGGCGCGCCAAAAGAAGACGGATCTCTAGGAGAACGCAGTCCCTAAGGCGACTAACTAAGGCGATATATGCTACGAGCTGCACGCGTTACCGTAACTCCCGGCGGTACAGTCCTGATATAGAATAGCTATCCCAATATAGTCTTCTATGCAGCAACCTAAGCTTTATCAAACCCTATAGGCACCTATAAACAGCGGATTATATGCGAGAGCAATACTATATACAGTTAAGCTAGGAGGTAGAGAGGGAGGATATAAAGGTGCTTTAGTTTCTCTCCTCTTTAAGACCTGCGGCCTTCAAGAGGCTTTTAGACCTATAGCATACGGACGATTCAAGTAGAGGCAACCTAAGGACGTTTTCCGACCTTAATTGGCATATAGTAGAAGGGAGGGCATATAGGAGGCTAGGAATAGGGGCTTTTAGAAGGAGATCCAGCTTTCTAGGTGTGGATTTCACTCCACTTATAAAATCTGGTGGTCTATCCTAAGTAGCGGGGAAGGTTATAGTTATATAGCCCCTTTTTAGGCTACGCGCATGCAAGAACTGCTTTCTAGGGTTTATAAGGGCATTAAGACACCGCGGGATTAGGGACCCGGGACTATATATAAGGAGAATCTTTTTTTCCTCTTATGGTTTTTGGCTCTTCTTATATATAGGACTTTATATGTAAAAATCCGTAGCTTAGCACGACCTCGTGCTCCTAGGGAGGTCCGAGTCACTATGCTCCCAGATCATAAATCAATATCATCATCATTATCATCAACTCCCACGTATACTAAAAGCAGACAGACCTAAAAAGGGATTCACTCTCTGCGTTAAACCATCATTCTTCACCAGTCGTAATCATGTGTACTCATCACTAGGTATTCTCCAACCTTATCCTACCTACATACCTACCATATTCCAGTAGAAAGCTATATTACTACCGTACTTAAACACACATTATATTAGTATTATGATACTTTAAAAATACGTTTATTCATTAATCGGCACCTATCATGACCTATCATCTACAAACCAACTTTTCTTTTCTTTTGTTATCCATCGAACCACACCTTTTATGAATCATCTATCTACCCCTCTCCCAACGCATCCATCCTTCTCGTTCTTCACTCCTCCTATAAACGCCAAACCCAAGTATCATATCCCGACGCCCAGACACCACGCTTCTCATTAACAATCAAACTTAAAAAGATGTACCATTAGCGGGCGCACCCCACATCGATGGATCACCCGGTCCAATATCCCGGGAAAATGTTGGAAACCCACTAATGTCATCAGTCGGGCGTGCAGTACCTCTACCTCCACCGCCGCCATCCATTGCCTCCCACGGCTCTGTATAATATATCTCCTCCCAACCGTAAAGCTCCGGTTCCGGCTCGGTCCACGAAACCTTCCTTCTATGGCCTCTTCCATCGTCACGAGAACGATGAACAGGGGACAGAATGACTGGTTTCTCGGCGACTTTAGAGCGATTACGACGGCGGGGTTGGAAGTTTTCAGGAGATGGGAATCGTTGTGGTGCTTTGCCTTTCCTATCGCGTTTGGACGTCGGGTAAGGTGGTTGTTCCTCATTGGTGTGTGGAGGTGTTGGGACTCGGGGCATGTTATAAGGATCTGAAAACATTAGCTTGTCAAACTCTCAGTTGGACATTCGTCAAAAACTTACCATCATAAGTGACTTCCGAAGCACCCAGCTCCGAATCCTCGTACCTGTCTCTGCGATAACCGGTTCGAGTCGATGTTCTACGACGCTCGGGCTCAGGTTCGGGCACATCCCAGTCATTGTTGTAGTAATTCTCAGCCTCCTCCCTCGCAGGAAGTGCCCTTGTTCCATTGGGAGAATCGTACGTTGACCTGTCTGACTTTTCTCTTCTACGCTCTGCCTCGCGTTGGCTTTTAGGCTGGTACTCATAAGTGCGTTCAACTGGGCGCTCTCTCGGTCGTTGAGCTGGCTCGTGAGAATGATATGAGGTCTGTGAATCCTCAAAACTGTTCAGTTTGCGCGGAAGCCGCTCGTCCGCATAGCGATTTTGAGACATCTTTCTTGGCGGTTTATGATTGTCCAAGTTTCGCGACTTACTTCGGCGCTTCTCCCGAACTGGAATTTCAACCACTGGCTCGTACTCTTCAAACCACGCTGACCTCTCTGGGGATTCGCGATGCCTAGGTGCTTCGACATATCGGAAAGATAGAGAGGGTGATCGTTGACGAGTTGGCTCAGTAAAAACTCTTCTTTCCTCTCTCGGCTCATATCGCGTGTATGCTGCATCCGCTTGAACGATAATTGGGGACAATGCTCGCCCATATGCTCTGGCTTCTTCATCAAAATCTCGTTGGCGGCGTCTCCCTCTAGATCGTCGCTGCTCTTCCTCGACTGCAATTTCAACTGGAGGTCTGAGTCTTACATATGATCCTTTCACTTTAATCGGAGGCGAGTTTTCTTCTTCGTCGGAGCTTGAATCCTGCGTCTAAAAATTTGTCAAAATATTGTTTAACTAGCCCTGAAACCCGGGCACATGTTGTTGAGTCTCTGCCAGGACAAGGATGGTCGAGTCCTTACCTTTTGATTCTTCTTCTTAGTTTTTCCCTTCTTACTTGCGGTTTTTAGGGGGCTTATTTCGGAACAGGTCGTTACACTGGCATCTCTCTGACACTTCCTGCAGAACGCGGGCGTTGGTTCGACTCCGTGAGTTATCGGATTATCACGGTGGTATTGCCTAGAACGTAATCTGCCACACTGGGCGCAGATATGCTTGGTAATTGTAATTGTCGTTCTGGAAGTTACTAGCTGAGGTTTTGACTTCAGGGCGGGATCTGACGAATGTTTATGCAAGTTGTAGTGTCCGTCGATTTGTCTGAGAGTCTCGAGATCTTGTTGGGTGGGCCCTCCTGGATGGGGGGTTGGGTAGGTGAATTGCTGCTGCGGCTGAGCTTGTGGTTGGAGCATTGGAACTACCCCGTAATACGGGTAATTTTGTTGATATTGTAGTGGATACGCCATTGGCTGTTGTTGTGGTATTATATATTGCTGAGGTACGTATGCAATGCCACCAATTATCAACGGAGGGGTCATTGAAGGAGCCGCAGAGGCCGATCGTTTGTGAGTTCGAACGACTCTTGGGGGACCGTAAGCCTCTCCCTTTCCAAAAGCGTCTCCTAGAAGATTGACTGTCGCTTTTGAACCGGACCTTGGTTTCTTGTTTCGCGCCATGACGAGCTTTCCATTGACCTTTGTAAGGTATGGTTGACCGGCTGGGATTACTCTCACGCTCTCCTTGCTCTTCGCGCTTCCTCCACTTCCAGAAGAACTTCTCGGAGGACCAAGTCTGGGTGATCTGTAACTAAATTAGGTTGTGTTTCGGAATGAAAGCGGAAGAACAAGCAAAAGAAGGGACACAACAGCTGTAGACTGGGGATATTGAGTAAGGCATTAATGCCAGAAGAGCGCTTACAAGGTGAGCATTGCGCCAACTTGCCGGTGGCTTGCAAATAGTTTGAGAATCAATTGTCCGTAAAGAGTGAGACAAGAGATTTTTGGAGGGAGAAAAGGTAGCAAAAAGGAGCGAAGCAGAATTGCAAGAACAGCAGCGAAAGGGGTGACGGCTGCGTGGTTGCAGGACTGGATGTGCGAATTACACGTAACGCATTGTTGGAGATGAGGATGATCATCCTGAGGAAAGATCGATATGATTTTTCTTTTGGAAGGTGCGAGATACTCCCATGTGAGCTAAGCAGACACCGCTCTCGAATGGGGAGGTTGGTGTTGGAGCAGACTGGTGGGCTTGTGCAAGTGAATTGACGATAAGCAATTCTACTTTTGGTGCCAAAAATCACACATTGCAGAGGAGAACGGCAGCGATTCACAAAGAGACTTGGGTTTGATAGCATGACAGCTGTCGAGATGTTGGCGCCCTATCACTAAAAGTCAAAGCAAACGAGAACATATTACCTGACTAAGGTAGAGAGGTCTCATCGTCAAAACAAAAATCCGTCACACCTTCTATCATGTCAAAGACTAAATCACCCATGCTGTCCCTCATCAATTCACATAAGGAGCTGCTTAAAGAAGGAAGCACCGCCCACAATTACTTACTGAAGACAAGAAGCAACGCATTGTAAAGTCGAGACTTCTGCATTAACAGAACACTTGATAGCCAGCGCACCAAGTGTTTGGCAGCCCTTTTTCGCTATCAAAAGGACGCAAGCAAACATAGACACTGGCCACACACAGTTTTACCCTAAACCGTCAAACAACCAATAAACACAACAATCACATCTGCTCACTAGAAAGCAAGGGCCACATATTTACGAGTACAATTCATCTAAACACAAAAGATCGCTGCATTTTTTGGCCTCGCCCAGCCAAACCAAGCCAGGAACGCATGAGATATGATACAAAAACCAAGTTACATCTACCGCCTTTACTCCACCCTCAAAACTTTTGGTCCTCTCTTCTTAATTGTCTTCTTCTTCTTGTTACCTCTCTCAAACGATGCTGCGGATGCGAGATCTCTGCCCGCGTTGTCAAGGTCCTTGACCTTGAAGATTCGGATAATCCAGTTCTCACTGGTGAAGGCTTCCTCAACGGTGTTGAGAGTTGGCCCAACGTCGGGTAGCTTAACACCGCGGACGCGGTCTTGACATTGTCCAGGGGGGAAGAGCGTGCAGTAGTTGTAGTATGACATCTTGTACCTATAAAAATGTTAGTTGGGACGAATGATGCTGCTGTGTCGTTGCTTACATCAAACTGTTCTTCATGGTCTCGGTGGCACCTTCATCCACTCTGTATTCTCCTCTGTCAGTGAAGAAGTCACGCTCCTTCACCTCATCGGGCCAAATACCCTCGGCAATACGGACCATCCACAGGAACTTGTTGATATCATCTCCGGAATAGCCCAAAAGACCACCAAAGACAACAAGAACGTAGTCCACTTCATGCTGGCGCATGATAGGGTAGCTGACTTCCTCGCGAGAGCTCATTGCCTTTCCAACAGTGGCAATGTGGGTGTTGTTCCAGGTGTTGTTGTCAACAAGCGTTGGTCTATCAGCCATACCACCAATTTGATATCCGTAATCCCACCACGACATAATCTTGGCATCTTCTGCGGTATTCTGTCGAAGCCATTGGTATGCCTCTCTGTAGTCATCAATGATATGTTGAGATCCGTCAGGCATTCTGCTTGCCAAGACAACGGATGGGGATGAATAAGCATTCGAGGTGACCCAGGTGCAATGAAGAACGAAGATTAAGAGGTAAGAAGTCAGCGCGCTTACAACGGACATCTTGGAGAATGTGGTGTAGATGCCGACGAGTGGCTGTCTCATTGAACGAAGGCCATCCTGCTTAGCCGCTTTCTTGCTTGGAGCTGGGGTACCGTTGGAGCCTGCCTCGGTAGCAGAGTCCCCAGGGTACTCGGGAGACTTAAGCAAAAGATAAGTATCGAGTAAGCTTGACACTGCCAGAGCAGCTGCAACACACACGATAGGGGTAAGAGTAAGCATAAGTCTGACCATGACACCGGAGAAGTAACTAGCGAGGATGGAATAGACAACCACAAAGACTTGCTCATCGGCAAGCTTCTGGAAGCAAAGGTACACTCCAGCCGGGAAGAGCCAGATGAGCAAGTTGAGATCGAAGAAATACGCAGGCCACGCTGTTGGCTGATGCTCAGACACAGAAGCAATAATGGGAATGTGGATCTTTGCATAGCCGGTATCCCAGAGAGAGTAGAATCGACCAGTCCATGGAGCGATGACGCCAGAAACAGTCAAAAGGACAAGACCTCCGAAAGAAATACCAAAGACCAAGAGGACGAAGCCTCGAAGTAAGGTTCCGAACTGCTTGCTTGGAACACCCGAGCGCACAAACTCAACGAAGCCAACCAATTGGAGGAGGCCAAAGACACCTGACATAATTAGCAATTGAGACAAGGACCGGTGTTAATATGCTTACCAAGTGCAGACATGTGCTCGGAACTGCGAATAGGCAAGAAACCAACGAATGGAATCTGCATACTCGCCAACGTCCCCAGAGCGTACCAGGTGCAGTAGCTGACATACAACCTTGGGCTGAAACGGCCCATACAGACCAGCACAAAAACGTGGAGAGGAATCAAGTTGGTAATGAAGACGTATCCACCCCAAGCAGACACCATGTATCCGTAGAACAGAGCACAGAGAGCTCCCCACATAGCAGAACCAAGCTTAACGGCCTTAATCCAGAGATAGAAGGTAAAGACAAGAAGGAAAATAGCAATAGCCTCGTTATCGTAGCTGCCAGCAACTGATCGAGATATATATCCCGGGGCAATTCCCATAAATGCGGCTGCGAGAAGGCCAGCTGAAGGAGATGTGGACATCTCGTTCGTGAAAAGGTAGGTTGCGAAAGCCGTCAGCCCAGAAAAGCCAGGTGCGAGGAGCACACAGATATTTCGAATATCAACCGGGATCGTGAGAGCGCGTAGGGCGTGGTAGATGGCACCACTGGTCACCATGAGACCTGGGTAGAGTGTTCCTCCAGTAACTCGACCAAGTGGATGCCATGTTCGGTCATCAAACCAGTCCCAGAAATCATAAAATCCATTCGAAACGAGGTATTTTGTTGCTCGAAAGTTGAACCAAGGATCAACTATATTTCAGTTAGCTTTAGGAGCGTTTTCGGAGCTTCGATAGTGGTGGATGGATGTTGATGATTTCGAGGGGTAGGTACTGACATTCGTGAATAATACTCTCGAATCCTGCGTATTCTCCAAGTTAGCAAGTATTTCAGATAATGGAATTCGATTGTAAAGTTCCCAAAATGCCCCCAATCATGACAATCAATCAAAGAGTTGAGGGCGGAATGGAAGCTTTTCCTAGTTGGAGAACTGGCATACGTACGGATTACTGAGAAGAGACGACTGGCAATCGCTGCAGCCGCAATTAAAACAAGAATTGATAAACGAAGGATTCCTCTTGTATTCCTCCCCGTATTTCCCTTGAAAAATGGATCTGCTACTGTTTCCGCCATTGTCGTGGTTGAATCAGACAAGTTGTTGCGAATGACATCGATTATGAGATGTGTTCGTTGCGTGAAGCTTGACGCGGGTCTTATCCCTGCTTCTACGCTAAACCACTTTTGTGCCCAAATACTTCTTGCAACTGTCTTTCTAAAATGTTTTAATTATTTCTTCATTTGGTAGCTCCTGATATTCTTACACACTTAGAGCTTTTATGTAAATCGTATCTCCAGAATTTAGCAATGTTTTGGGGTAGCAGATATGATAGCATTTCGTGACACTGATGCCGAGCGCTAAAACCAAGTGATACAGAACGGTGGAAAGTAAAGCTAGGTCTATTACTAAGTGTAAGTGAAGGACACATCAATGTATCGAAGGGACATCCTATCAATCACGGAATTCGAGACCCCCCATTCCTTAACATCATTGTAACTAAGTAATAGTCGAGCGGAGAGATCTTGTGACAAATCATACAGTCACATTATAGACCTCAATACATATACCAAATGCACAGTATACAACGCTTCAATCGCTCAATTGAGTATCTCCCAGTCTTACTCTCACTATGAGTACAAAATGTACAAGAAGTATGCGTATCGAGATCTAAGGCTTTTGTATCAACCGAAATGGCATCGCAGCAGGCCTAACCAGCAACCCCAAATGGCCTACTTGACAATGCCGTCTATCTTTGCCCATCATTACATTCGTAGCCGCTCCTTGCCTCCCCCAATCTACTTGGCCTCAGCATCGAGATTGTTCAGCAACGCCTCCAGGTCGAATTTTGAATCGTTTGGGTCTAGTATGGCTGTTTACATATGTTAGTGATCGTTACAAAAATGATTAGATGTCCCATTTATTGTAGACTACATCTGCAAGCATGCAGCACAGCTTCTGGAGACGTGGGTTCCGTTTGGTTCCGCTCCAAAGAAAGAAATATTTGACTAAACATACCACCTCCCGACGGCTTAGAACTCGCTGGTGCATTCTTCTTTGCAAATTCTGCCTTCGCTTGCTGGATCAATTGTTGCTTGTGTTCGTATTCTCGGTCGACAGCAGCGGCTTTTGAGGCCGATGTAAGAGATCTTTGGTGGTAGAATCCGTAGAAAACACCGGCGCCCAAGGCAGACCACCGGGCAATCTATAAGTAGAGAAGTTAGCTTGTAGTTCATATATTCGAATTGAAGACAATTGAACAGCTCCCTAGGCAGTGGAAGGGCCATGTCGCGCTTGCGCAAAAGTTGGACGTACGTTTACTCCTGTCGAAGCCATGGAGAAATCTAGTTGGGGACTCTGAGGAGAGTTTGTGACGAATTTGATGAGTAACGATCTGTCGGAGGGATCAATTGACACTATATCGCAGGCGTGAGGGTCGCAGGGCGTGGTTGTGGATAATGCGAAGCTCTTTCTTGCTTTCCTAAGGGGATGGGATTTCTCGGGTCGGGTAATCTTGGGGAAATCCTCTACACGTGATACAGCGGGTGCATTACCGAATCGGGACAGGACGCGGCTGCCAAACGACGCGCGAGACACGACCACGGCTTTCTATTACTGTCAACTTCATTCCTTCATTCTTCTTGACTGGGTTGAACATCCTCTCCACCATCCGAATCTATTCGAACTTATCCAAAAACCACAAAGTCCCGCAGCCTACTTGTCGTCAAAAAAGGATCTACATAACCGTACCCCATCGACATGGGCATGCGTCGCAACCATGATGCAACAACGAAGAGATGAGATCTTAGCCAAGAAAGCGAAGCTTGCGGAGCTTAAAAGACAACGGGAACTGCGCGCCAGAGATGCTTCGGGAAGCAGAATTGGCAGCGGGACCTCTGGTGATGTAAAGATTCCCTTTCCCCCCTGAAGCGAATCTGGCCGAGGTATTCTAACAGAGCTTAGATCCTCTCCCAACACCTTCAAAAATCTCTCGGGATACTGTAGATGCATTAGTTGCATCGGTTCTGGGCTCCGACAAAAGCAGACCTACCTCGACTGGTCCGATCGGATCTCCAGCTGGCAAAGGAAGTCGACCAAACAGTGTATTGAGTGCCGGACAGCTAAGCAACGAGAACTCGGAATATGCGGATACCTCAGCAGGCCAGGCCCAAAGACCACAGTCGCTTTCGATAGCAGTTCAAAGTCTCTCTACCGCGCCCCTATCTACAGTCTACGAATTCTCCCCGTCGCCAGTCAAGGAGGTCTTCTCATATAGCAAAGGCGTGCAGACAACAGAAGAATGGGCGCAAACATCGACCCCCAAGGATTACTCGGAGGATGACGAGGCCGGAACGCCAGCTACATCGACGCCTAGTAAGCGGTTGGGTAGGAAGGAGCGGGATAGAGAGGAAGAGCTACGAGAGAATATAAGAAAGGAGCTTGAGGAAGAACTAAAAGCTTCCCATGACATATTAGTCGATGGACCTCTGAAATCACCCTCCGCACCAGCGAAATTGAACTTCCCAGCGAGAACTTTGACGACCGAGGAAATCAAAGCTGCTACGTCTTCAGACGAGTTTATGGACTTTGTGGAACGATCTAGCAAGATTATTGAAAGGGCTCTGGATCAAGAATACGATATTTTGGCAGACTATGCACTTAGCGGTGCTGCAGGAGTGGACGATGATGATGATGAATACGGCAATACACGAGGGAAGGGTAGGCGGCGGGTGAGGGAGATTGCACAATTCTACGATGAGAGATGGTCGAAGAAGCGGATGGTCAGCGATATCAATTTCTCCCCCAAGTTCCCCGAACTCGTACTAGCATCATACACGAAGAATCCGTCAGCACCTCATGATCCCGATGGACTTGTTCAAGTATGGAATATGCATCTTCACGACAGACCGGAGTTCGTTTTCCATGCACAATCTGATGTATTGACCGCGAAGTTCTCACCATTTCATCCGAACCTAATTATTGGAGGCGCCTACAGCGGCCAAGTTCTACTCTGGGACACTAGGGCCAAATCGGCGCCTGTTCAAAAAACACCTCTTACTGGATCTGGACATACCCATCCGGTTTATTCGGTTGATATTGTTGGCACCCAGAATGCTAACAACATCATATCATGCTCAACAGATGGTGTTGTATGTGGTTGGACCGTGGATATGCTTGCTCAACCGCAAGAATTACTCGTCTTGACATCTCCTCCACCTGCCAAAACAGAGGATGTCAGCCCTACATGCATGGCCTTCCCCCAAACCGATCCAACCTATTTCCTAATCGGCTCGGAAGAGGGAACTATATTCCCTTGCCATCGATACGACAGGGCCGGTGCAAAAGCTGGAGTTGACCAGAGGGTCAGCTACCGTGGCCACGCAGCACCTGTAATGTCTATGGATTTCCATCCAGCTCGTGGACCAGTCGATCTTGGAGACCTTGTCTTGAGCAGCTCTCTTGACTGGAGTGTGAAATTGTGGAAGGTTCGTGCTCCAGCTGCAACCTCTACCACTGGTATTACTGGAGAAGGACACTCTGTTGCTCCAATACTTGACTTCACTCGAGAAGATGTGGTTTATGATGCAGCATGGTCACCGATCAAGCCTGGTGTATTCTCACTCGTGGACGGAGCTGGCAACCTGGAAGTTTGGGACATAACCGTCGATGTCGAAGTTCCGCTTGCTAAAGTTCAACCCAGCGGACGCAAAGGAGGCAGGAGTATAATGTCGAAGAGTCTCAACCGCGTCGCATGGGAAGAAACAGAAGGGAAGCGTGTTGCAGCAGGTGGCATCGACGGCTCTGTCACCGTCTTCGAAGTCGGACCCGATCTAGGTGGTAAGGATAGTGCCAGAAACGAGGAATGGACGAGTGTGAAGAAGCTGGTTGCAAGATTAGAGTCCCAGGCTCCGCTTGTCAACGGTGCCATTAATGGCTTATAGTAGTGTGAGGACGGTTTGTTGCGAGTTTTCTGGTCATGTGCTACATATGGCGTTTGTTGCATATACCCACCCTAGTCATCAAGCTCAAATAGATCATTTTATGAGACATAGTATCGTGGTGTCAGGGTGTCTTGTTGAATTCCAAACTGTCGGTTTCCATCATTTGTTATCTAGTTGGCTCTTCACATCTTAATCCTTCATCGAGCTCCCTACAAGTATATCGCGTTCATATCCCCATCCTCCTTCTATGGTCCCATCGGTCTTCATTCTCAGCCCCCATTAGCCTGCCACTCATTCTCGCTCTACTACCGAACTCCAATACTAACCAAAAGCATCTTACCGAGTATTCCCAGGCTACTAGTGCCACGCTCCTTCATGAAACTCTGCATCCGGACTACCTCTGCGGCAAAACGGTCGCTAGAACAAATAGTGCTTCGTAGCCATCTAGTCTAGTCCACCGCCTGCATAATCAGAGAGAGCTGCAGCCTGCACGACATTCTGTACTGTACAGAGTATGTACATGCTAGGCCTTCCATCGCGTGCTTCTAGAAATCCTACGGCATTCGCCTGTAAATCGTGCACAGCATTCATGACATCAAAGATCGAGCAGGATCATTAACCACACAGTACAATACGCATTTTTTACAGTACTTCGTACAACATGAATGACAGACATCCAACCGGTATGTCCGAATCCGTAGCAGTAGCAGTAGCAGCATCAGTCATCCTTCGCTCGCTGACATGGCAGGCATAAGCGGGTTTCTGGGGACAGCACAGCACAGCGTCACAGCGACAACATGAATCCATCAGCCTAAAACGGGCAACGAGACAATGCAGTGCGTCGCGCCCCCTCTCCGCGCCGCCTGCTGACTGACTGACATTCACGCTTCAGGCTTACCTACATACAGTTCTCTAGGCACAGTACCTACTCCTAAGGCTACCTGACCTTCAACTCGCCTTAACCCTAATCACCATCCCCTTCGGATAATATCTGACATGACATGCATGCACATTACACCCTACCCCACTTCTCTCCGACTTCCCTCCCCTCCTTTCCCCTCGCTTCCGCGTGCTCGCGGCGTGCGCTGCGCTCAGCAGGGATACCGAAAGAGGAAGACGATATCCGATGCCATGCATGCCTTTAGACCTTTCCTAACTTTCCTTTACTCCGCAGTTTGGATGGATAGTCCGGATGGAGTAAGGAAGGAGGACAGGGTTAGGTTGGGCTGGGGAAGGTTTCATTCGGGCCTACTTGTAACTGTACTGTAGGTATCTCTTTGGGGTTTGCGCTTGCGTTTGCGTTTGCGTTTATTGGGTATTTATGTACGTAGGTAGGTGCTGTATCACATTCCTTTGCGGGTTGCAGGGCATGGCACGGAGTATATGCGTTAGGGTGGGATGGGATGGACGGGGTGAGTTGAGGGTTCCTGCGTCATGTAGGTCGGTATTGTATCTGTGTTGGCTGTGGGTAGGTAGGTATCTGGGGAAGGAAGGAGCCGGTACCTACCTACGTAAGTAAGTAAAAGTCGGAGGGTCTGGACGGGTGGGGCTGTGGTACGATGGAGCGGATGGGTAAGTACCGGTGGCTTTGGGATTGCTGCTTTTATTGTATGTGGATGTGCCATATGGGGGTTGAATGGTTCACTGCGCATTGCGTATAGATGTAATTATTTGCATACTTTGGATTTATCCTGGGAAGAAAGATACCTCTGTTATACTTATGCTTTGTTATGCCGGCATGAAGCGAGCCCCTGAGCGCGGTGGTACAAACGGGTCGAAAACTAAGTTTACATTTGTTGATGCAAATGTTCAGCACCATCTATCTACACCTTTGCCGCTTCGAATTCCTTGCTAAAGGGCGAAGTTATATATCCATCCTCTTCCTTTGCAGTGTAGAACTTGCTTCTATCATACGGCTCTAGTGCAATTCCTTGCTTGAGTCTAAACACCAGATCCGGATTCGAGATGAAGTATCGCCCAAAGACAATTGCGATATCTTTATCCTTGTACACCGAATCGACAGCTTCCTTGGCAGTATCGGGCTTGAAGCCTCCTGCAAGAAACACGGGGCTTGTCTTCGCCCAAATGTCGACTATAAAGTCGAGGGACTCTACAGTAGCCTCTTCAACATCAGTTGATCCATTCACCCTCGACTCGACGACGTGGAGGTACGCCAGCTTGAGCTTCTTAAGCTCTTCAGTAAGGTATGTGAACTGAGGGACGGGATCCGCCATCTTCATGTCCTGGTATGGCGAGTAGGGACTCAGTCTAATTGCAGTCCTTTCGGCGCCCACAGCTTTGACCACAGCCTTTGTAACCTCGATGCCGAACCTAGCCCTGTTCTCCACGCTTCCACCCCACTTGTCCGTCCTCTTGTTTGTAATATCTTGCGTAAACTGATCAACCAAGTATCCATTAGCCCCATGGATTTCCACGCCATCAAAACCAGCCGCCACAGCATTCTTCGCAGCCTGAGCATATAGTCCAATATACTCATGGATTTCAGCTTCCGTCAAAGGCGTAGGTACATCCTGTCCAGTAATCGGGACATCGCTCGAACTCTTTACCTGAGCATCCGGGCCCAATTCTGCCTTCAACACGCTCGCGTAGGCAGCTCGTCCCAGTGCCCACAGTTGCAAGTATATGAAAGAACCCTTTTCGTGCACGGCATCGGTCACGTGTTTCCAGGACTTGATTTGCTCTTCGTTCCAGATCCCTGGGGCGTTGGGAAAGCCGGCTGCTTGGGGTGCGATAAAGGTTGCTTCGGTGATCAGAAGTGTGCCTGGGGCGGAACTGCGCTGCTCATAGTACTTGGTGACGAATGGGAGAGGGACGTGTTTATCATCGGCACGGAAACGTGTGAGTGGTGCAAGGACAACCCGGTTTTGAAGTTGGAGATGGCCGACTTTGAGGGGTTTGAAGAGGTTTGATTCCGACATCTTGTGATAATGGGATGTATAATTCTGAAATTGTATGCTTGTATGCAGGTTTTGAGAGGGCAAGTTTGAACAGACAAGGCACGAAAGGGAAATGGCACTTACCTTTATATTCTGGGAGGAGTGGATTGACTGGGCATACTTAGGTGGATTAGCATTCTAGATGTTGCAATGCATGTGTCTTGGTTTGTAACATCACCCCACCAGTTGATAATCAAAAGGTATACGGATTACGGATTGATACAGTAATCTTACATTGAGTCTTGATTTAGCCTCGGAGCCGGCTTAGGAGGTTGCGCTGTTCAGCATCACGATTTCCAACAACACACATCACACCCACAAGAAAATGACGATCTTCTTTATTCCAATGCGCTGGTTTGGCAATCATAATCTCAGTCAGCTTCATGCATGAAAGTAAATCGACGATAGTAATCAGGTTGCATTATGGGGAGGGACTTGAATGGGAGCAAGAGACATCCGACTCCGACTCCGAGTCGGTTGGTGAGAGGAGCCACGCCTATGGATTGCGCCATTCACACGGCTAGATGTTTAAGAGTTGATGCAATGTTTCAACTAGGATAAGGTCAGCTGATGAGTCGTTTAAAAAACCAAAAGACTTCTTTTCTACACAAGTAAGAATAAGTAATGTATACCTATTCAATGATCAGAGCTAGAGTGTATGTTGTGCGTGTAGTGCAAGTTAGATGTCAACGGTACGAAGTAACGATGTCGTTACCTTACCTAATGGTGAAACGCTTCGGCAAATGATTTTACTAACGATACAAGTACCGTTCAGGGGGGTAGTCCAATGATTAGCGATTCTCTATTAGGACTTTTGGTATTTTTATATGTCTAGTCTATCTATACGAGTAGGATTCAAGAATATCCGTGAAACGGAAACTATGCCGTGACTTTCAGGAGGCGCAGTATGAAGATCGCTCTATGATAGATATATTCTTGTTAGCGAACACTGCCCGTGGAGCGCGAGGCTACGTCAATTACGAACTTCGCGTCTCAGCCCAAAGCAGATCGTCCATTTGACCAGATTCTTACCTTCCCTTATATCACTCACCCACCACACTCCTTTGGCGTCTTTACATTCATCTATTTTCCTATCCTATCCTATCTTTATGCGACTACATATCTACCTTACCCTTGAACAGTCGCAACGCTCATTCGCGCAATATCATCACGTGTCATGATCAGTGCTCCTTGTCCCCCTTGACATGGCCGAGCGTCCTCTAACAGAACAATGCTCTTCCGTCTTCGCTCCCTAAGACATTCCCTCCGCCCCCGGCTGGTTCTGCTTGCCCTCATCACTCTCACATTCCTGGACTTCCTGCTAAACACAAGCACGGCCCCGGGCCCCAAGCGGACATCAGAACTCTCCGCACCCCTAGCCAGAGAAAAGATATTCATCGTCTCCATCCAGCGGAACTCGGAATATATGCTCCGCCTATACTGGAACGCCGCTCTGCTCTCCCTCGTCTCGTTCCTGGGGCCTAAGAACGTCTTTGTGTCCATTCTGGAGTCGGGCAGTCTGGATGATACGAAGGGCGCTTTGAGGTATCTGGAAGAGGCTCTTAATGGCCTTGGGGTGGAAAATAGGATTGTGCTGGGGGAAACTATGCATGAGCAGATGGAGGGAACGAAGCACGTCCCGTTTGATAGAGAAGGGTGGATATACACCGGGCGAGAGGGTTTTGGGGACGGGGGGTGGGAGAAGAGACGAATTCCGCATCTAGCCAAGTTGAGGAACCAGGCTATGGAGCCTCTTTTCCAGGTCGAGACGAGATTTGATAAGGTGCTTTGGGTTAATGATGTTGTGTTTACGGTAAGTCACGTGGCGCTGCTTGGAACAGGGTGATGATGTGTGCTGGTGCTGGTGCTGGTGCTGACTGCAAGTAGAATGAAGATGTTGCGAGCTTGCTTTCAACAAGGGAGGGGGATTACGCTGCTGTTTGTGCGATGGATTTCTCGGGTAATGCTGATGCATAGTAAGTCCTTATAACCTCTAATTGATTACCACAACATTACTGACAACTTAGTTACGATACATTTGCGTTGCGGGATTCATCTGGTCTCAAAACAGGCTCAATCTACTACCCATACTTCCTCTCACGCCCCTCTCTGCAATCCCTCCTCTCACTCCAACCCGTCCCCCTGCAATCCTGCTGGAACGGACTCGTCTCCTTCGCCGCCGCTTCCTTCTACACGTACCCTCAATTAAAGTTCCGCGGCATCTCAGACTCTCTTGCAAACGAGCACTTGGAAGGTTCCGAATGCTGCCTCATTCATTCTGATAACCACAAGCTGCGCGACCAGAAAGGCGTGTGGATGAACCCTAATGTGCGCGTTACGTACAACGCATCGACGTACGTGAGGGTCAACCCGCAGGGACCGCTGCCGGAGAGTATCAGCGGGGACGAGAATATGAAGGGCGTGATTGAGGAGGTAAAGGGGGGTGCGTGGCCGAGGAAGTGGGAGCGCTGGACGGGGATGTGGGAAAATAGACGGGCGAGGTGGTTTGGGTTCGGCCGGGCTAGGTATTGGAGCGAGAACCAGGTGATCAAGATGAGGGTGAAGAAGTGGACGAGTCAGGGCAGAGAGAAAGGAGAGGAGGGGGAGGAGAATGGGCTGGAGTGTTTGGTTAATGAGATGCAGATTATGTTAGAACTTGGGTGGCAGCATGTCTGAAGCATTTCGCTTGCACAAGTATACCAAGGCTGGAACGTCATGTCAGAGAATTTAAACTATCTAAATATAGTAACGGCTAGATATCCATGCTTTAGATGGAGTAAAGGAGTCAAGGATAGCATCTCCGTGGCGTATAAATATTAATAGAAGAATAAATATTTAGAGAATCTAGTCCTTCATCTACATACTTATATACAGTACATGAATTTAACTAGCTGAAGTAGTTAATAAGCTGCCTCCTTCATCACCGCTGCGCATACCTCCTCAAAAATGCGTGCCGAAGTGATAGGAATTATAAGCTGAAGTCACAGCATCGAAGGCTTGCGAAAACATCCCATCCTGGACTGGGCCTCATCGTCATTTGACAGCCGATCTATCTCATGACACGGATACAACGACACGAAGTACACCATGCACCCGGTCCCCATCCAGCATATCCCATCCCATCCCATCACACAAAGCCGCAGACTCACTTACCCCATTCGCTCACACCGCCAAGCAGGAAATAGCATTAGCAGATATCGATATCGACATTAACCTCCATCCATCCATCCAACTCATTCTCAATATCATTCTCATTCTCGCTCCCATTCTAGAAGCAGCCCGGCTTCCAGCATCCGGGTAACAGGGTCTCCCCACCCGTTCCTCCCAGCACTAAACGGACCAACAGTGCAGCATCTGGTGTTCACTCAATAGCTCCGTGCTACAATGCTATGTCTATCTATCTACCTATCTGCATGCAGCGAGCCGTTCTTCGGGACTGTACTGTACCCCAGTAGATGGAGAAATCCGTGAATTTCCCATGCGTGGCCCAGCAGTGGTGAGAGTTAGAGTTTCTGTTTACGCACCCTAGATAGCGCGTGAGTACCTCTACTTGCTGACAAGCTCTTCGTTTCATTCCTGTTCCTGGGTCTTGTCTCGTCCCCAAGCTGTGGATTTATAGGAGAAGAGTTGGCTCCTGGCTGTGGATTTGGATTTGGATTGGGTTGGGTCAGGTCACCTGGATATGCAATGCGTGGAAACGTACATGATCTTGTGTCGCGCACGCACGCACGCACCCACCTACGGAGGCACAACACGCACCCGTGCCTGGATGGACCGTACCGTGTGGCAACCTTGCCAATAGACCGGTGGTGTACGGAGTAATGTTGTATCCATATCCAAGGTACCTTACAAGTAGCTATGTAGCGCAGCGCAGCGCAGAGCATCGCAGCCAACAGAACAGACGAGGGTGTGCCCTAAGGTAGGGTCGGAACCAAGTGCCGGCCCGTTTGCATTGGCTTGCTGATCGCTCGGTGTTGCTGTGCGGTGCGGTACTGTGTCTATAATGAGGTACTGTAGCCACGTCGAATCATGTCGAGCGGGGATGGGAGTATTTGTTAATGCTTGGGAAAAGATTGGACGGATGGATTGCAGCGATGAGTCGTGGTACTCGAGCAGGAATCGAGTCAATTGGACCAGCGAACTTTGAACTAACCAGTGCCATACTTTTCAACACGTGTAGATCTCTTCACCGTACTGTCGGATGTAGCAAATAGGCTGCTCGGATAAGAGTTGTATAAGTTTAATATCCACCAGGACGTCAACTTCCATTAGCCTAATCTTGACTTCGACAAGTACAGTAAGGAATTACTAGGGGTAATTGTATATCGCGAGCAAAAGAGCCGGGTTTATAGGTATTTGGAATATGCAGGTAGAGATGACATGCATAAATGCGGAGTTTTCAAATCCTGGTAAATGTATGGCCAAAGCGTGCTCATGTGTTTGATAATGTCATCTCTACTATGAAACGCCTTACTTAGCTGAGCCTAAAGGGTTAAACCTCCTGTTGGCCAGTTGCGCTTTGGCGACATGTGCCCCTGATAAGCAGCACCAGCAGCGTTCTGCATCGGACGTTGACTTGGACCTGTGGCATAACGAGTACCGGTAGGCACCGGTAGGCACTTCATGGCGAACGCGCGCGTACTCTGCGTTCAGCAGATGAAAGAAAGGCCTGAGCTCTGCTACTACAGGTCGGACCGAATTTCTGGAACTGGATTGTCTGAACCAAGTTGTGGTCATTTATCGGACATGCTGTGCTCTGTACTCAGCAGCAAGCAGGTATCCAGCAGATTCTATCTTGCATGGAGAACTCCTGTACACCCAAACAATTCCGGGGTATATACGGAGTACTTGATAACAACTTTGATACCCAAGGACATTTCGATACGGGGTTTCTCTGGTTGCTACTGTTTTGCAGACAAAGCGGGGTAATAGGGAGTCGCAACTATTGTTTAAAAAGCAAAAACGACTAGTTCTATACTATGGCTGCTTTAGAAAAGGAGAAAGATAGGGTGACATTGTAGTGGCGCAACCAGAAGACCAGCCGTTGCACAGATTATGTATCATGGCGGAATGGCTTTGCGCCACGAGCCTGACAAAGGAATACCAGAAGCAGGGCCATGAATACTACACTGAAGGAAGGTATTCTGACAAGAGCAAGCCCTCTTTCGGGAATAGGCTCAGCGCTCGGAATAAGATATGCATTTGTATGTCACCGATGCATATCACGCCTTGATTATACTGTATATCGGATGCTCCGTAATCCACACCCAAGCATTTAACCACCCACTCAGGAAGATGCATCAACAGCATCACCTGCAGAGATCAGGGTATGCGGGTGCCGGATAGTCGGTATCCAATAGACGCTCGCAAGATCCCTCAAGGATCAATCTCTTGACCAATGTTGTGAGTTGATTCTCAAACGGATATCACTGGCTAAAGATGCGATGCGATGGCTGAGCATCAGCAGCCTCACGCAGGGGCAGTACAAAGGTACCGTACTGTAAGGGGCCCGGGGGTCCCGCGTTTGATATCCCGATTCACAGGTCTGAGATGCCCGAACGAGAGGAAGCCGGGGGCTCGGACACCCCCGGGAGCTTCTAGAAGGGGAGGAAAGTTCGTGTTGCATCGGATGTTTCCCCGTTCTAGTATCTCTCATAGACAGCGCAGCCGTCAAGTACTTCTAAGTTGAATGCTTCAATATCCATTTGAACGTGCCTGAGGGGTGCGGTCAGACTGTGCAAGCACGTCCTCATGCCCGCTACAGTAGGTGTAGATCCCGAGTTTACCACGTTCAAGCCCCGTGGTCAATCGCGTGAAAAAGGAAGAGTGTGATGGGGGAAAGAGCCTTTAGGACGAGATATACCCCTGTCGCTTTTCCCATCACCGGGTTTAAGAGATCACAGTGGTAGACTGCGGAACTGCAAAATTGAAACCAAAAATCATGCCACAAGGAAGATCTCCAAAGAGAGAAAATGCGTCTAATATCAAGGCGCTTGCGGTACTGAAAGACACGAGAATCAAGCGCGAGGAAATGGCACGCGAGTGTACTAGACTAGGTCCAGAGTAGTAGTCACAATTGTCTCGTCGTTATTTCGGTGATTTGCAGTGCAAGTGCCAGTTCCACCAAACAAAGAACTTGAGCCTGGACCGGGGGCTCTCGGGAGTTTATCGATATTAATCCTCCTTCCCTTCAAGGCCTGGCTAGCCATGCGACATGCAACATTGGCGTTTTTCAATCAATGTGATACTCTAGTCTGAATACCTTACTACGGGCGGAGTATTTACCCTAATACTGTAAATGACGAACAAGGAACTGGGGAAGCTTGATAGCCGGGATTAAAAGGGGCTTTAACCCGTATTACCAAATGGCCCCCAATTCCCATACTATACTCTAGTACAGTAGTAGTCTTGGAAACATGCCATCGACCCACAAATAACAGATGCTTGAGTAACTCGAGGTAAGCTTAATGTGCCCACATTTGATAATCCACGCTGCATGAAACACGGGCTTCTACTCCCAGAAACGCCAAAGAAACATTACGAGGAACTTCTTAGACAAGCACGAGCTTCATCTAGGAATCCGATACCTCGCTGGAAGACCTCTGGACTCAATTGGGCATGTAGGACGGGAAAGTCTGGTGAAGCACCTGTCATGTCAAGACTCAAGATATTCAACACCGCTTTGAATACAATGAATCTTCAGGAAAAGCCTTGCTGAAGTTGCAAGCACCACACAAAACTGCCGTATGGGGTAATGATATTAATGTCTGTCCTCTTTGCTCTGCCGTGCATGGTTCCTTAAGCACAAATCTCATTGACAGCGTATCACAAATATGCTTCAAGTGTTTCACTTCCTCAAGCTGTAAGTCGATACTCATCTTTTACTCCATACTTTCCATCATATCAGGAGACCATTTAGTTACCGCAGATCTTTTCTATCTGAGGTGCTTTAGCAGCTTTCCTTAGGAACGCCTAGGCTTGGTTACACGGTCATATCAGGCTTTCGAACGCCTGTTACTCATATTCATATGCACCGAGAAACTGAGATGTACCGAGTCAGAAGATAAGAAGCAGGTCCTCAGGCCAGGAACGAATCTGATAGAGCCTCCTGCAACGGCTTCATGCCGGTGGTGGCAGCTGGAACTTGCCGGCGCGAAATGCCACATTTGCGTGCTATAAGTTGGCAAGACATGCAGAGGACTCGAGTTACTCGAGATATGAGACTTCTGCGCATGCTCCACAGTAAGGACATTAGACGGCCACGACGGCTACTTGAGTCGAGGTACAATATTCTGTATGTACATTA
This sequence comes from Lachnellula hyalina, assembly GCF_007821495.1. NCBI lineage: Eukaryota > Fungi > Ascomycota > Leotiomycetes > Helotiales > Lachnaceae > Lachnellula > Lachnellula hyalina. The sequence goes on from NW_022157238.1 coordinate 29,726, forward strand.
CAGTGTGCATGCCGGTAGACGCGCAGACTTCCCGAGTTGCACGACACCTACTCCGTACCAAGTGATCTTGGAAAGATCGTGGGAATACTTCGTACAGCTATCCTAACGCTAGAATATCGACTACTTCCTGCAAAGCGGGAAGGGGGGAGATCTATTACGTGCTGCATTGCATACAAGGCCGTACTTGTAGATACGTTTGTATATTATTTCCACAGCACGCTCTTCTCTTTTTCCGTTTCAGGAGCCAGACTAGTAGGAGAAGGGCCTACTTGCATGAGACCTCCAGTACTTCGTAGAACGCGGGGGAAGCAGTAGACTAAAGTGCGGTACTCGATAGCAAGTACGAGTAAGAAGGTTCAAACAAAGGTACAGTAGCATGTAGTTAGTACATGTACTAACTAGCATCTCGAGCTTGTCTTGTTGTCTAACTCGTGGCAATGAGACGGGTCGAAGATCGATGGATTAGTTGCCGGATCCAGCCCCAGGTGCCGTTGGACATGCACACACACACGCACGTACCGATAGTTCTCTACGAGCCTGCGGATCCTCATGGGCATGGGCATGGGCATCGGACATGGCCATTGAGATACGGAGGGTATACTGAGGGAGGAGTTTGAAGCAATCTATGATGGATCTCTCTACGTACTGACTGTATGGCTGTACTGTAACTGTGTCCCCCTCGGACATCTCTTTTCGGAGATCTGAGCGTGAAGGAAGGAAGAAGCAGGGCCTCTAGCCCGCTGGGGGTTAGGGTCGATGTAAGTCAGATGGTGTGGACAAACCCCATCCCCATCAACTCAAGTGCTCCACTCACTGGTGGCCGGGGATCCCTACAGGACTGTATAAGCACTTGCAGTTCTGAGGTTTACGGAGATAAATTACTGTACGGAGTAGGGATATTACTGCTACTGTACTGTACCTTTGAGCCTTCGTACCCTCGTACCCTACCCGCGCACGCATCCTCGACGCTAAGTACTTACGGTACTACTGTATGTCCCTGATTCCTGGTCCCTGTCTGTTCCCTTGTTCCCTTGTGTGACGCCCCGTTGGAGTCGTGCACAGCATCCTGGAACCCATCAACCATCAACCATGAATCTGCTCACTCGCTCGCACTCGCACCCACACCCACAGTCCACAGAAAGGCATATCCACATCTATATATCCACATGCATCCACTTCCACTTCCACACATGCTGCAGGCATTATTATTTACCACTATTCCACCCCCTTGCCCTCTCTGGGACTCGCCTCTCTCCGTATTGCCTGTCTCCCGCAACCTTGTCCTGACTACTTTTACCCTACAGAGTACTTTGTCTGGCTGGCTGCCTCTGTGCTCCCTCCCTCATCCACACCCCATCCGTCCTCGGTCTCTCTTTCTATCTTCCTAGGGCCTCCTAACTACCTCCACCTCCCCAGTCAGCTCACGCTACCGTCCCTACTTTAGTACCTTCCGGCCCTCTCAGCGCACTGCATCCAGACAGACCACGGTACACATCCACATAACATCCATTTCTCCCTTCTTGTATTCAGCACCCACGCTGCTTATGTCTGACTCGAACGACGCCTTGCAACACCCATAATTTCTAGAAGCTTTATATATTCCACACTCGCTCTTCTCGCTGCAATTCCGTGTAGACCATCACCCACTCACGCCTAACGCCTATCCGCCCCCTGGTCCTTTTTTAGCACCACAAACTTCAATCATCAATCACCTCGCTCGAGGCATCATCGACGAGTCCTCCCCACCAACAATTCTCCGAGGCCCTTCGAGATACGCCGCGACCAAGTCTCTCGTTCATGCAGATATATTCTTAAACTTCAATTGTCCATTTTCTTACCCAATCATCCCGCTGTGCGACGGTCTCTTGATTCTCGCTCTGGATACCGTTCCTTCGACGGCCTTTCCGAAATCCTGCGCTGAGCGTCAACCTCACCGAAATTGGCACTGACAATGGATCATACTGCACCCGGTCATCAGTTGCAACAGCATCCCAAGCCTCCTACGACTATCTCTTCGATGTTGAATGAGCCGACTGTGGTTAGGGAAGCAAGTAGCGCAGACTCGGCATACGCATCGCAAAATAATTCCAAACGTAAGATATTTTGGCATTCCCCTTGCAACTTTCTACCTTGAGATGTTCACTCACTAATAGTTCAGTAGATTCAAGCCTCTCGAACACAACCTCTCATTGCGACAAGACCCCATCCCCCGTAGTCCACCACATGTCGACCCACCCTCTGAACTCGCCAGTAGGCGCGATGAGCGTTGCTTCGATTGTGTCGCCAACCGTGCCAGAAGGCCATGATCAGAACCCAAACAATCGATTGAGCGTACAGACCATCGACTCGGCTTTACACAACGGCAGCATCTCGATTAATGGAGATTCCCGCCGTGAATCCGTCGACAGTCGTCTGGGGGCAAATTTTGGCGATATGCGCCTTGGTGCATCCCCTTATACTTCCAATAATCAGAGCACGACGTCTCTGCAGAGCTCATTGGCTCAGCAAAGAAACCCGGGCGCAACAGAAAGACCGGTACCAGGCTTTCGGTACTCGGATGGGTTCTCTCCTCGGTCTTCGCGTTTCTCAGAGAGAAGTGACCCACTGTCGCCAGCCAAGGGAATTCTGACTTCAAAAACCGCACCTCCGATCCATGGGCCCACGGCTAGAGAAATCGCTGAAGCACCAAACGCAATTCCTGGTCAAGCATGGGCATTGGATTACAATACTGGCCCCGAGGAAAACCCAGAACCAAGCAGACAGGGAACATCGTTTTTCCACGACGATTCCCGACGTAACTCTTTTGCTGATTCTATCGCGAGCAGTGCGTACACGACGGAGTCACGCTTACCACAGGGGCAGAGACGTTTTGACGAGCAGGGAGAGGCCTTGAACAGACTTTCTCGGGCGTCTTCAGAACTCCATGTCTCTACTCACCACCACAGTCTGCAACACAGACATGTTTCTGAACTATCAGGGGATGCTGGTACATCACCAGGCGGTAGCCAGCCATACTCCCGTACCCCAGAGCTAAGGGTTTCCCATAAGCTTGCTGAGCGTAAACGTCGGACCGAAATGAAAGATCTTTTTGATCAACTCCGAGACCTTATGCCACAAGAGCGAGGCTCAAAAGCCTCTAAATGGGAGATCTTGACTAAGGGTAAGCAATACGATGTAGCACTTAAGGCGAGCCTATACTGATTGACTCTAGCTATATCGGAGTATGGCCGCGCCATGAACGACATCACACGCCTCTCTTCGCGAGTGCGGTCGTTGGAGGCCGAACTTGAGACCTCGCGCCGCGAGTCTGCAGCCTTGCGATTAGAGAACAGTCAGCTACGCCAAGAGCTCGCTGCCTTCGCTGGTCCTCATCGGCCTACACACTCGTCACACTCTGCCCAACCTCCCATGTCCTCCGAGTACCCATCTATGAGGTCAAATGTTTATGGTTCAAACCCAATGGATCAAAACCCTCGCCATGAGAACTACGTGATCAGATCGGCGGAACAACTACCACCGATTCGAAACGCTATCAACGGCCATCCGCAAGGCCCGGAAGCAATGAGCGGAGTTCAATACCAAACGGGCTTCCGTGCTGGTCCCGAGCATTTCTAAGAACAGGATATTCCTTGATTTGCTTGAGCAGTCTCTATTTCTGGATTCGAACTGGTTCTGATATATCTGTCAGTGACGATCATATCACTTTTTCAACACGGGCCGAAACGCATGCTTGGATCGACAATTCACGATGCTCACTCTCGGCTTCCCGTATTATATTCTTCTGACAGCAACGACACCAGCGGCTCTCAATGTCATTTTCGAGGATATACCTCGGTGAATTCATTCACTACGCTTGCAAGCAAACTTTCTTTTGTATAACTAAGATCCACTTCATTAGATCACAAGCCGGGTGGCTTAAAGTGTGTTACTAGGGCCTGTTACTTTCTTTCCTTTGTTTTATTGTATCAACTCCATGGTTGGCGGAATCGTTCATGCAATAATACCCTTCATGGAACTGGTGGCCGTCACATCCATTTCCTTTGGAAAACTATAAAAACCATAAGGCGTTTTTGGGGGAGGAGAATTTTGCATTTAATTGGGGATGTCGTCTACGATACAGGGCGTTGATGGAATATTTGCCTCTTAGAGGTCGTTACAAAAGCTTGAAAGGGGTTGGTTTACTTGGCGTTTGATATACCCGCACCGGCCTTACCTGGCTTCTCATGCCCCTCGCTGCAGCTTCCAGTGTTGTATTGGAGGTTTGGCTCGAGGATGGTGGGAATTGTGCACAAACATATATTACAATTGGGTTCTGGCATGCCGTGCGGCTCAGATAGTCAAACTAGAAATAAGGAATGGTTAAGAGACCTTTAATCAATATAAAGGCTTTTACAATCTGCAAGATATCAATCATTGCTCCTCAAAACTCCGTGAATTAATTAGAATGCTTCAAGACTTTTAAACCAAGATCTTTAAAGTATTAAGGTAGGCAAAAAGCAGAGCTTCATCACCAAACATGAGAGAAATGTTAAAGTTGACTTTGGAAAGCTTTGGCTTCATCCGAACTGACAAGTACACATATCAAATTCAAATTTGTAGAAAATCATCAAGTCACCATGTCTTTTGTGTGAGTGAGTAAAAAAGCTTTGACCACAGAGGTTGTCGTCAAACTCAGGAGAACAGATCACAAGGATATGATGTCTAAAACAGACTAGCGTTGGTATTAGCGTCGCGCTACTTGCTTCAAGCAAAAAAGTCATGTAGAAATTATTTGGAGAAATCATCACCCTCTACACAAGACATCAAGAAGACTATCCTCATCCAGTCCTCTACATATACAATCCGCAATCATGTAAGCTCAACGATACGCCCCATTCATCAGCGTATGGGTTTTACAGAACTGACAATTACTCAAGGCATCTCATCCGCCGTACCGCTTTCCGCGCTGCTTCCTCGCCATCCACCTCCTGGATCGCTCAATCGCGATCCATCAACACATGCTCTCCCTTCCTCCTCAGATCAAAAGTACAAGCTACCGGTATCTCCCCATCGGTATTCAGACGCTTTGCAAGCGATGATGCTAGCTCTCCTTCATCCGCCGATGGCGAATCCTCTTCCGTCAGCTCAGCCGTAGGCTCTGCTACTGAGACTGCTACTACGTATGCGAGTGAGGCTGCCGAAAGCGTGAAGGAGGGTGTCCAAGAGGCTAAGGACACCTTTGCCGATACTGCAGCTGGCACTGCCGCCGCTGCAGGCCTCGCCTACCAACCAAGAGAAGACAGGAGAGAATCGAGACCGCGTGATGGTGGCTCTCGTGGTGGCTATGGTGGCGACCGCAATGGAGGTGGTCGATCATTTGACAGAGGAGACAGAGGAAGTGGAAGATCCTTCGACAGAGGATCTGATCGTCGCGGACCTCCTCGTGAGGCAATGGAATTGACTCCTACAACCACCGTCTACATTGGAAACCTGCTTTTCGATATTACCGCCAATGACCTGGAGCGAGAATTCGGTCAATTTGGAGAGATCAAGTCTTCAATCATTGCAACTGATCCCAGAGGCATGAGCAAAGGGTAAGATTCTACGCGTAGTTCACTCTTGACATAGTAGCTAACGTTCATTAAGATTCGGATATGTCGAATTCGAATCCCTTGAGGAGTCCGCCGCTGCCATTGCAGGCAAGCACCAAGAAGTTTTCGAAGGCCGCCGTCTTGTCGTCAACTACCAGAACAAGACCCGTCGTGAGCACATTGCAAACCCACCATCCAAGACTCTCTTCATCGGCAACCTTGCCTTTGAGATGTCGGATGCTGATCTCAACAAGCTCTTCCGTGATATCAAAAACGTCATTGATGTCCGCGTTGCCATTGACAGACGCACTGGTCAGCCAAGAGGATTCGCCCACGCCGACTTTGTTGATATTGAGAGCGCCTCCAAGGGATTGGAGGCTCTCAAGGATCAAGAGATCTACGGCCGCAAATTGAGAGTTGACTTCAGCCTGGGCAACAGAGAGAGAGCTACCGATGGTGGCCGCGCCCAGTCGAGCTTCTAATCGATCGTTAAGATGTAATGGAGGGGAATGTCCGATATCGATGGTGTACAACGTTTGGTATAGGACGCACTGTGCAATGTATATGATGGTGGAGTGTAACAAAAAGTTGGCGGGAGATTTTATGGAGCTCAATTTTATGGGAACTCGACTTTTCTGTATCTTGTCTTAAAGCTCATTGCATTTTTATCGTTGTAAAATAGGGGTTTTGGGCAGGCGTAGAGAGATCGAGATCGACGAACAGAACTTCAACTCCACTCACGATTGTCATGGGAGAAATTTTTCTTATGTCAATAGCAGTAAATTAATGAATACACTCCTGCAAATATCCTATTCTCTATGTATGCTAGTCCGTGATGAATAATAAATGGTGATTGTAGTTGTAGCTGAACGGCATGTGATTTGGGCAAGGCTGCCAAAGCCCAAGCCGTTCATTCACCTCGGCTGCAACTGTTGGCTGCGATTAAAATGATATGAAAGACTTCCCCACACTCTTGACCTCCACATTATTCATGGTCTCTACAGAAATCACAACTTCTACGACACACTTTTCCTGTACATTATATTACGGAATTACGACTCTCGCATATAGACTTATGAAATTCTTTAACCTCCGCAACCAAGAAAACTAGTAACAAGAGTGGCGACAGCGATTGATTACACATCCGAACTTCCCCCGCATCACATTTGGGTATCAGCAAAATATGTCTTTTATGGGCGGTGCCGAGTGCTCGACGGCCGGGAATCCTCTCAGCCAGTTTACGAAACATGTACAAGATGACAAGAGTCTGCAGAGGGATAGGCTGGTGGGGAGAGGGCCAGGTCCAAACATGCAGGGCATGCGGAGTACTGGGGGTATGAATGGGAGTCAGGACAATGTGAGTTTCCACAGACCTCTTGGGGCGAACAACATATCGTGTGCGGAAGGGCGTTGAATGATACATTGCTAATATCGCACTGATAGATGATGAACGATTTCATGCAGCAAAACGGCCAGCTTCCTGAAGCTTTTATGGAGCAGCATAACTTACACCAGAACCCGCATATGCGTACTGGCTCAACCTCACCTGGAGTTGGGGGATGGGCACAAGAGTTCAACCCTTCAGTAGAACAACGGGCGCGGATGGAGGCTTCGTTTCAAGCTCCTAAAGGTACTGCGTTTAGTCCCGCCGACTTTCAGAGATTCCAGCAAATGGGCCAAGTCCCGGCACGAACGGCAAGCCCTATGGCCCAGAGCAATGGGTATTCGAGCTACCAAGGAGGACCACAAATGGGTATGAGAATGGGTGGTATGGGCATGGGTATGGGCGGAATGGGAATGGGGATGATGAATGGGCCATCATACACACCACAACAAAACTTACAGCAAGAAGGGAAAGGCAAAGGAAAAATGGTAGAGCTCGATGACGAGCACTGGGAAGAACAGTTCAAGCAGATTGATATCCAGGGACGGGAAGAGGAAGAAGCTCTAGCCGCGGAGGCAGAGCTTGATCAAATGGACAGGTCAGTCCTTGAATCCGAAACCAATGACTTTGGTGATTTCGAATCTATTTGGAGAGGCATACAAGCTGAGACTGCCGCTGCTAGGGAGATGGTTAACACAGATAACATGGAGAATGAAATGGGCGTCCATATGGGCGACCTAGAGCAATGGGATGGTTTTGAATCTCTAGGAACACATCAATCGCCATTCCGAGACCCGCAATTGGGAGAGTACATGTTTGAAGAGGATAACATTTTCAAGAATGCCACCAATCCTTTTGACGAAGGTGTACGGATAATTCACGAGGGAGGAAATCTCTCTTTGGCAGCATTAGCATTCGAAGCGGCAGTTCAAAAAGATGCGCAACATATCGAAGCCTGGGTACTCCTTGGTTCAGCACAAGCACAGAACGAGAAAGAAACCCCAGCAATCCGAGCTCTAGAACAGACATTGAAATTAGACCCCAACAACCTCACAGCTCTCATGGGCCTAGCAGTAAGCTACACAAATGAAGGCTACGACAGCACCGCATACCGGACCCTAGAACGCTGGCTATCAATCAAATACCCCACTATCGTCTCCCCCTCCAACCTCTCCTCAGAAGCAGACGTCGGCTTCACAGACCGCCACCTCCTCCACCAAAAAGTAACCGACCTCTTCATCGGCGCCGCCCAGCTTTCCCCCGACGGCGAGCACATGGACCCCGACGTGCAAGTCGGGCTCGGCGTGCTCTTCTACGGCGCCGAAGAATACGACAAGGCAGTCGACTGTTTCTCCGCCGCGCTCGCCAGCACCGAGTCCGGAACCAGCAACCAGCGCGACCAGATCCACCTCCTGTGGAACCGACTGGGCGCGACCCTCGCCAACAGCGGCCGCAGCGAGGAAGCCATCGCCGCGTACGAAAAGGCGCTCACGCTGCGCACCAACTTTGTGCGCGCGCGCTACAACCTCGGCGTCTCGTGCATCAACATCGGGTGTTTCGACGAAGCTGCTTCGCACCTGCTAGGCGCGCTGGCTATGCACAAGGTGGTGGAGAGCGAGGGCAAGGAGAAGGCGCGGGAGTTCCTGGACGCGGGCGCTCTGAGCGACGCGGAGCTGGATCGCATCATTAGCCAGAACCAGAGTACCAACTTGTACGATACGCTCAGGAGGGTCTTTAGCCAGATGGGCAGGAGGGATTTGGCGGAGCGCGTTACGGTTGGCATGGATGTCGAGAGCTTCAGGGCGGATTTCGACTTTTGATCTGAGAGAGAGAGCCAAGGTAGAATTCATGTAGATAGGAAATATGGTATCTTACAAAATACGGTCATTAGGTCCAGATCTATAGTGTTTGTGATTTGTGTTCTAAACATAGCCTTGGTAGGCTTTCTAGGGAAGAAATAAATTCTTTTCATGTGTATGAAGCACACAAAAGGCACGTTTACTTGTAGTTAATTTTCATGAATGGGTATCTATCGTATGGCTGCTATATCTGAGAATTCTACTCCAGGCTAGGCTATTTGACCACAAGAATATGGCTCGCAGCGACACCCAAGTAATCTTTTCATATCGTCGTCGTCGTGGAACAAACACATCCATACGTATCCATCCACTCACTTGACGCCAATAAACGCCAATCCATCCCTCGCCGCCCTCGCCGCTCTCTTCAAAGCCTGCTCCTCGGTATCCGTCCACTTCACACTCAACTCATCCCATTTCCTGATCTTGTACTCCTTTTTGAACTGCGTCTGCATGGCTTGCAGTCTGCTCATTTCGCGGGGGTCGCCGGAGCCGCTGTAGATGATGAGTGCGGTGCATGGGGGTAGTGCTTGGTAGATTTGGTGGAGACGGTTAGTGAGGGCCGCTGCTGCGACATCGATGGGTGTGCTTTTGTCTGGGGGAGGGGGGGGGAGGGAAGAAGCGGCTGGAGGCTCGGAGGGGTTGATATCGGTAGGAGTGTCGGCCATGGCAGTACTTGTCTTCGGTCGATCAGTCAACGCAATACCTTCTGTCGAAACGTCCGTTGTGGGGGTATCATTCGTCGTGCTCTCAGGAGTCGTTTGCTTGTTCTTATTCCACCATCCTTTCAATGCCTCTAACTCTCTAAATCGCGCCCACACAAAATCAACACCGCCACCGGGGATTTCCTTTCCGTCGACATCACCCTTCACAGCTCGGATGACACCTTTCATGACCTCCTCATCGCTGTGGCATCCAATTGGAAACGATGAAGCTGCTCCGGGTCCTTTCTTTGGCTCGCCCCAGTCTATCATCGCGCTCGACTTGCCTGTGAGTGGACTTGGAATGGCTGAGCCACCTTGGTTCTTGTACCGTACGCCCATTCTAGCAATACGCTTAAACAAGTTCTCTCCGGCTGCATCGGCCATACCCCATTCCTTGCCTTTCTCACATTTCTGCTTCACCAGATCAAGACATGTCCTCGCATCTTCGATAGAGTCATGGCCAGCTCCCGGACCAGTTGTACCATGGCCTTTCTGAATTTCTCGATTCAGATAGCGTTGTGCAAGCCATTTTAGGGATGACTTCAGCGGTGGACCTCTGGGATGAGGGAATATAATAGATGTATCAATAATGAAGGGGTGAGTGATCTTGAGGGCGTTGAGGTCGGAATTCAGGGAGTGGCCGATGAGAACAGCCCGTGGGTGAAGAATGCTGAGAAGCTTTTTCTGAATATCCTGTAAAGTTGTCGTAATAGGGGCTATCATCTGTTCCGTGATGCCAGAATACCTGATGAAATGTTAATAATACCCTAAAGAGAGAGAGAAATAAATTACTGTGTTAGGTAGTTTATGATGGGCCTTTCTGGCTTGACAAGCTCATCCAGAATAACACTACCATCCCAGGTCACAATACTAATTCGTGTAAGTGAGAATTCATTCTCCCCTGTCATACACATCTCGCAGTCCATCGCAAGAACCTCTCGGCCAGCTGTTATACTACCAGTTTCGATTTCTTTATCCGGTGGTGTACCCTGATCAAGCGTTTTGACTGAAGAATCAACCCATCCATGCTCTTGCGAGACCCCAGCAGAACGCCGATTATCCATCAACCCATTCTTCTCAACTTCGTCGCTATACGAGGCAGGATGAAGGACGTATTCATTCTCAAGAAGCTCCTCGGGGGAATGGACAAATTCCGAGATTGGAGTACGATTATTCTTCCACCCATGGGGCTCTTTTACAGGCTTGGCTCCCTTCTTATTTTTGGACCATTGCTTATCTTCTTTCGTCTTGGGCAATGGTGCTGTGAGAATCGCGTGTAGTGGTGAGTGCATCTTGCTGAACTTATCGTCTCCTGGTGTCTTGACTGGCCAAAGGTGCTTGAACATATCTGCAAACGGCTTTAACGACTCAGGCAACTCTTCCTCAACAAGGTTAACTGGATAGTATTCATCGGGTGAGTTGTAGTTCTTATTGCGATGCTCTTCATTTCCCTTGCCATCTTTTCGCTTTATGGCAAACATCTCCTTCTCCAGGCCAGGGACCATAATAACAATTACCTTCCGAATCTCGGGTCTGTGGCGCACAGATACAAAAGAAGGTGAAGGTGCATCTGTGAGAATGTAGAGAATCAAATTCTGTAGGTCACTGATCTTGATCTGCGACTGGAGTCTCGAATCTTTGGAGAACTCGATGGCGGGGTAGTTTCCTGATTGCTGCTTGGGGATCTTTTTTGCTTTCTTGCGGCGGGGCTCTACTGTCTGCCAGTCTTGCGACATCTTTGATTCGACATTTTGAAGCTTGAGCGACGCTGAATCCTCGCTGGGGCGACTGGCAGATGTCAGATTGAACTCTGGCAGTTCGGGCTGGCCAAGGAATGATGGTATGGCATCCATACCAGTGTGTTCGGCGCTGTTTGCAGAGAGCTTGCGCTTCTTGTTGTTTGTTGGAGCCATGTCAGAGGGAGTTTGACTGCTGCTATCAGCAACATGCTGGTTGGGGGAAGACATCTGGTGTTGGTGTAAGGTGTAAGGTATGTGAGGCTGTGTGGAGGGAAGGAAGCTCTTGAAGATTTCTTGGGTTTTCAGCCGACGAGGCTAGCCAATTAGATTGCTTTCTACAAACACCAGTAAGCGAGAGACAAGGCTGACCTGAGCAATAACAACTTGGATCATTTGAATACTCCATTCAATTGAAAATGCACATTTGGGAATTCAAACCGGTGATAATAATTGTGGGATATTCTACTTTGTGTTGACTCCAAGATCTCCTCCGGAATTGAGGCTATAAATGTCTTCTTGACACGAGCCTGCCACGAAAAAACACGTCTCGGATTTTCAATATAACATATTGAAGATATAGCATCCCAGCTACAGGACTAACTAGGATAATCTCCGCCCTTCCTAGTCGCCCCAATCGAGCCTTCTTTCTCCATCTCAAGCCATCGACTAACTGCTCACTTTCATAACGCTGTTGTATCTGTGCTTGCCAGGTATCAATCAAAGCCGGCTATTTGATTCGCCACTCGTCCGTCAACATGGACGTAGTCATATGCTACTGTCTCCAATGCAAATCAGAACTAGGCCGCTTTCAAAATTCATGGATCAACATCGGGACTACCTTGTCCATACCATCGTACCCTATGCTCACTTATACTAGTGGCTGTGAGGGCGTCGGAGATTCGTTTGCAAGCCAGGCTGGGTCTCAAATGCAGAACTGGTATGTCATTAGTAATATTCCACAATCTGGATGTTACCAAGCTAACTCCGAAGCGATAGTACCTTGCAGAATGTGAATTGCAAGAAGTGCCAAACATTCGTTGGATATCGATGTGACAATGCTCCCGCGGGTCACTTGTTAGCTAAGTTCGATATCCTACAAGATTCGAGCATGTCAAGTACTGACTTTTAGTACAGAGACCAACTCATTCTAAATATGAAGAAGGCTGTATCTGCAATCTCAGAGGCCACCGGAGAGAAAGCAAGGCTCACTATCCTAGAGAGCTTGCCTTTGATCAACCCCAACGCCCAGAAGCCACCTGTACCAAAGCGCGCATCTACGGTGCAGCCTCTTGGCTACACAGCCTCAAGGATGGGATCTCGAATTAACGAAAATCACGCAAGCTCTGGCAGCATGCCCCCCCCCGTCAAATAGAGTTAAATCTACCCCAGACTTCTCAGAGTTCAAAGCATGGGCGCAAGGCGCTATCAGTACCCAGCAGACGGACATCAATCGTGTTTCTGAGACCTTGATCAACATCGAAGGGGAGATACACACGTTTAGAGCTTTTATGAAAGAGGTTCGAACGGAACTTGCAACAGGTCGAGAGTTTCATCAAAAGTTAATCCATGATCGAGATGGTTTGGTAAAAGTCTCGGGAAAGTTGGGACAATTACAAAACCAGTTGAACTCCATAAACCAAGAATTACGTGGCAAAAGTGGAGTGTCACTCAGCAGAGACATTGAAATCATCATATCCGATATACAGCAAGTTAGCGAGAAGGCTTATGAAGTAGACGAGCTTAAGATTGAAGTGGGCCAATTGAACACTCAGGTCAAGGATATAGAAGATGTGGCCCAGGTCAGACAGGTACCGAGTGAAGTCGAAAATCTAAAATTAGAGTTACAGATATTGAAAAGCCGGCTCGAATCCATCGAAGGGGCCGTGAATCAAGCCCCGTCACTACATTCAACCAGACAAGCCGCTAGGTCAGAGGAATTGCAAAGTGCCCAAGGCCATCCGCAAATCTCAAAGCGTCTTCCTCGTGTAGAAATTCACGTTAGGCCTCCAGAGCAACCAGCGAATTCAACTACCAACCTTAAACCACCAACTCCTGCGTCAGAGGATCTTGAGGGTAGGCCGCACAACTCATCTCTCAAAAGAAAGTATGGCGACATCGAGAAGTCTGCTCCCGCCGATCAAGAAATCGAAGCACCATCACTGCCAATAAAGCGTACAAAGGTATCACGAAAGTCAGTGCTTGAGAAATGTTCACAGAATATGGAACATGCATCCGGATCATCCCGTGTCCGTTTCAAATCGCCCCGCACGGAGGTAATTGAAATACTCTCATCAGAGCGTGGATCACCTCCAATACTGGGCGAAGCCATGGAAAACGGGGGCATCAACTCAACTAGAGACAACCCTCGGGTTGACAAACAACTGCCTTTGAAAGCCACGCCCGACGATGCATCAAATTCAGTTTCGAAGGCTCCTCCACATGGCAAGTCGAGGAAAGGGTCGGTTAGAAGGACAGCTTCTATGAACAACCTAGCAACGCCGTCGACGGTATCGGTACAATCTAGAGACTCTCAAGGCGCTCTCATAACCACATCTGGAAAGGTTGATAGACGATCACTACGGTACAGAACGTCTCATTCCAACAAAGAGAATACGACGCCTGTTCAGAGAGACCAGGATACGGATAGAGGAACTGTTCAACGGCATGTCTCAGAGAATCAAGCTTCAGAGCGAATTCAAAAGGCACACTCAGCGTCGGCGAGAGTCAAGCGTATCCGCTCCACTCCTAATCTTCGGTCGTCAGGCGTGACAAAGGATATGGCGGGCGGAGAGCCTTCAGCAGATGCTCCTTTACTATCTATAGAAAGGGACGGGCTGGACGACATCCAAGCCAGGCACACCGAAGTCCAAATGTCAAAGCCTGGCATTGCAACGGCTGAAAAATATTCGGAAGACCAAACAATTGAGCAAGCAAGCTCGACACCTACCGCCGTAAACTCCACGTCAATAAAGCCCTATAAATGTGGATTATGCGGCAAAGGATATACCACTCAGCCGTTGCTCAAGCAGGTAAGTACCCTTCCTCTATGTTATAAACCTGTCTGATATTTATATAGCATCAACGCTTCTCTTGTAGCAAAGCCGACACTGATGAGCGGATGAAAAATGCGAAATTGGCGGCGAGGGAGAAGCTTGTTAAGGACACGCTCGAGAGAGAGATGACTGCGGGTATGTGAGAAAGAGGATTTATGCGAAATGCATGGCACTAGTGTGAACAGGAGTGGTTATCAGTCAAGTATGTTTATGGTTGTAAGATCGTCAAAGTCCCAGTCCGGTCAATCAATCTCGAGTTCAGTTGACTTTTGCCTTCTTCTGTGGGGAAAGCTTGTCCATTTATGTTTTACCTTCGAGGTCTTCTGAAGAGCGTGAGTCACGTGCTCATGATGCAATGCTTTTTGGCCTCTTCATGTTTTAAATCCTGCTTGAAAACTCGCCTTTCCATCATTGTAACGATACACCGGATATAAGAATAAATCACTTCATGTGTTGCTTCTTTACCTACCTTAGGCAAGAAACGTGCTGGTAGACAGTTTTCGAGTAACCTAGTCTAGCGGGGTATCACGTCGTGTTGCGTACTCGTACTTCACAGAGTGGGCACCTGTCGATGTCCTTATGAATGAATCACTGTTTAGATACCTCTGACATACTAAGAAGAGGTGTGAAGAGAACCATCACTGCAAGCAGCTTGGGCCGCGTTTCTGAACATCCAGGTACTCCGGTTTCTTGCCTCATTTCTCGCCATGGACCAAGTGCCTGCGGAGGTGTAAGTTGAATGCAACAGAACTCTATCCCCTTTTGCTCATTCCTACGACTTTATTATTTCAACTATGCTGACTGTCACACTCAGCCTTGTCAATATTTGCGAATCACTCTCTCGAGCCGACCTCAAGAACCTCCGATTTGTCTCCCGGGGTCTGCAAGCAGCTTCGGAGCCAGCCCTTTTCCGTACGATCTATCTAAGCTATAACCTAATGAGCTTCGAGCGCTTCCAGGATATTGCGGAGCATCAACGCTTTCGGAGGCACGTCAGAACTATTGACTACGATGTAAGATCATTTGGAATCGTTAAATCTGGAGTACCTTTCGGAGAATGGGTCCAGAATTGGCCAGGGAGAGGCATGGGCCTCATTGACAGACCTACGTTTAAGCGTCAATTCACCGATCTACAACTTGAAAGTCATTATATGGCTTGGAATGTCTGGATCTTTGGCGAAGCATTTCTCCATAGGCGGGATAATGCGAAGAATATGTTGGCGACCACTCTCACCAAACTCCCGGGTCTCACTGGTATCCGGTGCGGTGCAATAAAAATGTACCATGACACTTACTGCCAGGCTCCATCCATTGAATCTATGAGCATGACTGCACAGCAAATCCTGTGCGAACCCCAGCATGAACATAAATTAAACGGAGCCCAATTTCATAGTTTGGACTTATTCAAAATGGCTCGCGATTCGGGATATGTCCCACATCTGAGCGAACTTTCCTTGTCATGCATCACTCTCAAATCATGGGACAATCAGGCCGCTTCCTTCATGAAGAAGTACGAGAATATGCCCGCACTGAAGACCCTATCACTCGAACTTTCTACTCACCAGAGCTCCGCAAAGCATACTTTCAACCTGGCCAAAATGATAACTCGTTGTCGTGCACTACAATCACTTCGGCTCTCTTTTACTACCGTCGAAATTCATCTCTCAAGCCTTATCAACAAGGTACAATACTGGGAACATCTAACAGAACTCTCGTTACACGCTATTGAAACAACTGAGGATCACCTCCGGCATATATTGTTGAGACATGCCAGCATGTTACGATCGTTCGAGCTATCGAACACAACTTTCACCTACTCTAGAGTCAAAAACCAACCTCGTGGATCATTTGTCGACTTCTTCCAATTTCTGAATCAGTCTATGACTCTAAAGTATGCGGAATTCGAGGGCTACTTGAGCAATAACCAGAACGAAGCATGGGTTGCTGCTAGTCAAAAAGGATCTATTTTCGAGCCGCAACCTGAGCTCTTTTCTGATTGCTTGAAATACCAAGTTGAGCGCTTTGTCACTCATAATGGACCCTTCCCATTCGTTCCAAGTGAGAATGCCGACCCAGTCTATGGAATATGGGACCAAAATGGAGACTCATCATGGAAATTCGCGCCTCATAAATTGATGTAAAGTAGGAATAAGCTCTACTCGGATGGCATCAATTGGCATATGAGATGATAACAATATTCTCCATAAAGTATCAATTAAACAATAATGAAGGACTAGAGAACCATCGCCATTATTATCGAACTACAGGTAGGAAAGCCAGGCTAGCACGAGCTTCACATAAAAGCATGGCCAAAGCTTCGTTTAGCCTTGAATCGGGGTTTGAGACTATAGGCTTTCTCTTTTTAGACCTCTTTCTATTTCTCTGTTAAAGGATGATATCCTATGGCCCTGAGTTCGGAATAAGACCTGGCCCTTTCAGTCAAGGATGGTAACACCCTAAGGCCTTGATTGGTGCTTAAGGGAGACTCTTTCCTATCGCGTCAGCTTCCTTTCATGTACACCTCATTCCGTGACTTCTCTCGGAGACCATAACTTTGGTGCAAGTGTTTGAGGGAGACTAAACGGGAGTTGATACGCACCAGTGATGTATTTACTTCCGAGTAGCAGCTGACAAATAGCAAAGCGTTCGTTTATTGAATTCCATGCGTGATTGTTCAAATGGTAATCAAAGGTGCGCCTATATTCCGAACAGACTGCGCGATTTCCTCCTCACTCTGTAGAAAGGGGGAAGCGGCACGTGCCACAAAGAGCTGCCGAAAAGGACTTATATTCTAGTCCATGATTTTAAATAGCTAGATAGTGTGATCTATTAGATACCAGAAGTCTCAATTTACTCTTATTCAAGAAATCAGTTTACTGTAGAAGTCAAGTGCTGGGTTTCAAAACCATTTTCCGTCTAAGCAACAATATCGCAATATCACAAAGTCGAACATTCTACCTTATTTGATCTCTTGCACTCTAGAATTACACCTTGGCTCTCGATTTACAGCTACCTACGAATTGGTGGCTGGGACTGTGGTGGAGGAAAAGCGTTGACATGTAGTGCAGGTAGGAATAAAGGTACATCAATATTCCATACCTCCAATGGAAGATTTCCGTGGCGTAGGAGGGCGGCTTGGCCTGCACCACAGACTTCCCCTTTCATTTCAAGTACCCCCGAAGAACAGATTGATCAGTCAACGCTTAAAGGTTTTGCTTCCCAATAACCTCAAACGCAAACCCAGCCAAAGTCTTCAGCCCAGTAAATATCTGCGACGCAATATTCCTCCCATCCACCGCAGTATTACCCTCACTTTGCCACTTTTGCAACGCCTTTCCTACACCACCCCTTAACCTCTGCACCTCCTCCACTTCCCTCAACTCCAGCTCAACCTGCCCTATAAACCTTGTTCCCTGGCCATGACTCAGCGGCGCTAACTCATTCACGAGGATGAGAATCGTGTGCGTTGCATCTATGAAATCAATCCCTGTGAGAATTTCTCTTGGGATAAAGGGCAGGGTTTGTTCCAGAGTAGCGGGCTCGAGGGATGAGGCGTATTTGAGGAGGCGGGCGATAGTGAAGAGACGGGTTACGCGGATGGGGTGGTTCGGTTGCGGCCAGTTGTAGATGTCGCAGTTTAGGAAGATGAATAGGAGGAGTATGAGGGCGGAGGTTAAATGCCCGTTGTCGATGTATGTCAGGTACAACTCGTCGAGGACAGTTGAGTAAGGTGGCAGGGCGAAGAGCTTGTGGTTTTTGTAGAGTGATAGGTCGGATATGGCTTGCTTGAGGAAGTTGAGACGTTCTGTTTCGGATGCGGTGGTTTTGCTGAGGTCTATGAGAGAATGGGCTACATATATTTCTTGTTTGAGATCATTCAAGTCTTGTCGAATGGCTTGGATCTCATGTTCTCGTTCGTCAGCTTGAGAAACCAGGGTTTTGTAATCGTATAAGAGAGCTAGCTTCTCAGATGGAACTGCGGTAGTCTCTTTACACACCCGGTACGGCGTGCGAGAGTACTTGCATTTTTCGCATTCACAGTCGAAGAAGTATCGTTGTTTCAGCTCTCCTCTCCGTTGATCACGGCTTTGTGTAAAGTCGACGTAGGAAATGAATATTTGTTCACCAGTCTTGATTGGATTCAGTGTCATCAATGATATGCTCCGACCATCGAACATGATAAAGGCATTTGGCATGCATGAGTGATTTGCCAGAGCCAGGGTTGGTTCATAACATAGTCCAATGGGCGTGTCGTCTGGGAGAGTGGCTCTGAACGCATTGGTAGCCATCTATGAATATATGAGTAGCTAGCATGTGGCACGAGCGAATGAGAAACTTACGATACAGAGCAGACGTGTGACCATGTCCATTTTATCTGCAGGAGTCTTCGAAAACTCGAGCGCTCCTTTCGCCTGGAGTACTATCTCATCCCACCTCTTACGATCTTTCTTCAGATCCTGAACATGATGCTCGAGACTTGCAGAGCGGGAATCCAATTCAAAGGTAGGTCTTACATAGCGAAGCAGTGCTTGATACAAAGCTCGGACAGGCGTGGGTGGAATGCCTGGAAGTCTCTGCAGGAGCGAACACTCGTTCTTATGAATCAATTTCCAATCAGCCTTTTGACATGTTGGCGTACAATATCGAACGACTTTGCATCCTGTACATCTCTTGAGAGACGAGGCGTCGCTTTCGATTAAGCAAAACGAGCAAACTTTCTCGAGGGCGTCCTTTTCGACGACGATCAGAAACGGTTCACTGATCTTGATAATCGGTTCTCCGGCACTGAGGTCTTTACTGGCTGCGAGACCATTTCCCAAGACTGGATCCTTCACAGTGTCCAAGTGATTGAAATCCATTGTGGGTGTGAAGTACAAGAATTAATCTGATGAGGTTGATTTGATATTGACCTTCAGAGGCGAAATCCGAGATTTTACCGAGTCTTTTCTTTTCCGAACGATCTGATTCCCAAGATGCTGTTGCACAGAAGTGTTGTTTTTAATGATTCCCCTTGAGCCCCGGGTGGAATTGTGTGAGTTAGTTCATCATGCGAATAAATCTATAAGTTGTATGGTGTCCAAGAGCTATATCTTCATATCCGCCCATAAACTCGCTGGCCACCCTCGTTTACTGCACATATTCTCTGAATATTGATTCACACAATGGACTTGAAAGAAAGATATTTCGTAAAGACGTTGGTATTTCCTGACGCATACTGACGCATACTGCTACCACCCAGGACACCTGCGCCTGCTATTGTACATACTTCCAATCTCCCTCAGATGTCTAGTTGTATTGCATGTAAGTAGCAGTAGAGTTGAACTTCAAGTTACCCTTGATAACCTTGTCAACCGCACTTAAGAAATCTTTCTCTGTAGCAACCTTCCTCCGCGAACGAATAGCAAACATGCCCGCCTCCGTGCACACACTTCTCAGTTCAGCACCAGTCGAGTTAGGGCAGAGACGTGAAATAAGCTCCCATCTGATATCTCGCTCAACGGACATGCTCTTGGCGTGAATTCGGAGAATGTTCGCTCTTCCCTCGAGATCTGGGAGGGAGAATTCAATCTTTCGGTCGATACGTCCGGGTCTCATGAGAGCGGGATCTAGCGTTGAAGGTCTGTTGGTAGCGAACATAACCTTGATGTTTCCACGTGCATCGAAACCGTCTAGTTGGGTAATAAGCTCCAACATGGTTCTTTGGACCTCATTATCTCCTCCAGCACCATCATCAAACCGAGCACCTCCGATAGCATCAATTTCATCAAAGAAAATAATGCAAGCCTTCTTCGTCCTTGCCATCTCGAAAAGCTCGCGCACCATTCTTGCACCCTCTCCAACGTACTTCTGCACAAGCTCACTTCCAATGACTCTGATGAACGTGGCATCTGTTCTATTCGCGACGGCTCTGGCGCAAAGAGTCTTTCCGGTTCCTGGAGGACCGTAGAGCAGGGCACCCTTGGGTGGGTCGATACCAAGGTTGACGAATCGTTCTGGTGATAACAGTGGCATCTCGACGACTTCACGGAGCTTCTCTACTTGTTCCTTGCATCCTCCAACATCACCGTATGTAACATCTGGCTTGTCCTCTACTGTCATCATGGTAACACTGGCATCGATCTTTGGTGGCAAGGGGAGAAGGATTTGGTACTTGTTTCGGTCGACACTGCATTGAAATTAGTACTATAGCTCAATAAAGCTTCATGGGCTGCTTACCCAACTCTCATACCCTCCTCAATATCCGTTGGACTGACACGCTCTCCGAGGTTAACCACGAACTTGGCTATTTGCTTGACGTTGATGACATATTTGCTCTTCTCTGGCTCCTTCTCATCTTGAATAATTTTGGTACACCGGGCAACTTGTAAAGGTTGCTCTTCGGACATTCGTTGACGGTCTGCAGCGACATCCCAGAGATGTGGTGGTGCTAACCCCGTATCTGATTCCTTGACGCCAATCTTCTCATTTACACTGTTCTGCTTCTCCTTGATCTGCTGCTCGAGCTTCTTGAGGGGGGCTGCGTACGGAGCTGCACCATATGTCTTTAGGACTTGGATATCCCTTTTGAGCTGTCAGCGGGAGGGATTGAGAAGCAGTCAGAGGCTACTTACTCGTCCGTCAAAGGTGTGATCTTCTTCTCTTCTATCTCATCATCCGCAAACTCTTTCTTGTACTTTTCCCAGCTATTCCCGGTAGCGGACCTGAAAGTATCTATTAGCTATGAAAGGGGTAGCTTTGGTACGTCGACATACGGCATGGCGAATGGAGGAAGTAGATGCGCTCGGAAATACGTTCAAAAGGTCGCAGAGGAGCGTAAGGCACGGGAATATGATGCGAGACAGGAACAAGATGCGGAGAATGTCCAAGACCTTGTGGGAGATTCCGAATTCCGAATAGAGCGGAAGGGTAGATTATTGAGGTTGCGAGTATTTGTTGATAAAGGCAAGCAGGCAAGCAGGCAAGCTTGAGGACGTATCGCGGTTGCGTTGTAAGCTTCTCGGTCGACCGTAGCTAGCGCCGAACTCTCAAAAATCAGTCGCCTTGTGAGAAATTCAAGAGCTGGACGCGATGTGAGGCATTGCACGCGACGGCACTTCTCAACAACCACATAAAGCCCGGAATACCCTCACTTTGCCAAAAACGAGTCAGGATACTTCAAGATGGCTGTCACCCAAGCTTCGGCGAATTCTACCAATGCCGCCTTCAAGGTGCGAGTTTCTGGAGCTTCAATATAAGTTTAGGTAGCTAACCATGTCAACAGGACAAGGAGAAGCCTATGGCTGTTCGCACAGCAAATATTGTTGCTGCGAGAGGTATGCAACTGCTATCTACAGCTTCAGGATGCTTATACTGACCCTTAATAGCTGTTGCGGATGCTATAAGAACGAGCTTAGGTCCCCGAGGCAGTGTGTACAACCTCCCTTTTACTTTAGAAACCTGCTAATACCCCTCTGGTGGATAAGATGATCATGACAGGGCGTGGAGAGACGATGATTACGAATGATGGAAATACCATGTTGAAAAGCATGTCTGTTATGCACCCCTCAGCCAAGATGCTGGTAGACCTTTCAGCAGCACAAGATGTCGAAGCAGGAGATGGAACTACGTCGGTAGTAGTAATTGCAGGAAGTTTATTAGGAGCCGCAGATAGATTACTTGGAAAGGGAATCCACCCTTCAGTTATCGCCGAGTCCTTCCAAAGAGCAGCAGCCGCAGCTGTTCAGGTCCTCCACGATATGTCGGTTCCTGTCTCCCTGACCGATACGACTGTCCTCCTTCAAGCCGCCACCACCTCTCTTTCTTCCAAGATTGTTTCGCAACATTCGGGTTTACTCGGTCCTATGGCTGTTAATGCTGTTACGAACACTATTGATATTAAGACTGCGGATAATGTTGATTTGAAGAACATCAGGATAGTTAAGAAAGTCGGAGGCACAATCGAGGACAGTGAGATGGTTGAAGGTGTAGTCTTAACACAACAAGTTGTTAAGAATGGTGGTGGACCAGTCAGAATGGAAAAGGCACGGATAGGACTCATTCAGTTTCAACTCAGCCCTCCCAAGCCAGATGTAAGTTTACCCATTCATCTTGAAATGTACCTACTAATCTTCCTAGATGGAAAACCAAATCGTAGTAAATGACTACCGCCAAATGGACAAAATCCTCAAAGAAGAGCGCACCTACCTCCTCAATATGGTAAAGAAGATCAAAAAAGCAAAATGCAACGTCCTCTTCATCCAAAAATCCATTCTCCGCGACGCTGTCAACGACCTCTCCCTCCACTTCCTCGCCAAGCTCAACATCCTCTGCATTAAAGACATTGAGCGCGACGAGGTTGAATTCATCTGCAAATCCACCGGCTGCAAGCCTATCGCCGACATCGACTCGTTCTCCGAAGACAAACTTGGTAGCGCTGACTTGATCGAAGAAAGCCAGAGCAGCGGCAGCAGAATTGTTAAAGTCACGGGTACGAAGAGTGCTGGCAAGACCGTCAGCATCGTTTGCCGTGGCGCCAACTCTCTTATCCTGGACGAAGCAGAGCGTTCCCTCCATGATGCCCTTTGCGTTATCCGCTGTCTCGTCAAGAAGAAAGCGCTCATTGCTGGTGGTGGAGCCCCTGAGATCGAGATCGCTTCCCAGCTGTCTAAACAGAGCAGAAGCTTGACGGGCACAGAGGCTATCTGCTGGAAGGCGTTTGCTGATGCGATGGAGGTTATTCCTACGACGCTAGCGGAGAACGCGGGGTTGAATAGTATCAAGGTTGTCACAGAGCTCAGGCATAAGCATGAGTATGGAGAGAAGAATGCGGGTGTTAGTATCAAGAGTGGTGGGGTCAAGATTGATATTGGCGAGGAGAACGTGTTGCAGCCGTTGTTGGTGAGCACCAGTGCTGTAGAGCTGGCTGCCGAGACCGTAAAAATGATTCTGAGAATCGACGATATTTGCTTATCAAGATGAAGCTATCATGGATGTACAATAGCTAAAAGCAATAAGCTAAATCGAATTTATTCTTGTCAAGATGATGCTATCGTGGATGTATAATAGTTACAAGCAAGAAGCTAAAACAAAGTACTTTGTATAAATACCCACATTGAAGCCATGCCAATTTCCTGTAATATCTTATCTGAATAAAGCTATACTTGAGTATCTGTAGCAAATCCGGTCGTAATGGTATCTGGAGATAACACGAGAATTGAGACCCCCGATCAAGAATCGGGACAGTCGATTCGAAGCACAATCAAGAATCCCATGCAAGGTAAGGCTCAGACTCTGCGTCAACGACACGGTCATGACACTTCTCGTAATGTTCAATGAGACCTTTGATGGTAGAAAATACATAGCCCGTCTTGCCAGTGCAGTCCTTCAAATTACATGGTCGAGGACTCCATTTCGGGATATATGGCAAGCGGTCTGCTGGCTTTTTCAGATCATGAGACCGGATAAGATGATGGGCAAGGTTGATAAGGCGCTTAAACACAGTCGACTTACATCCGTCAAATGGGCAGGCTGTTGAAGGGAACCCTGAGTGCGCTGCATCCACATGAGTTTTCCATTTGCTAAAGGTATCGAAAATAACCGTAGGATCACAGCCTGCTTTGGTACAGGATTTTGGGACGTAGTCGTGATAGTCCTTGAAGTGCTTCTGTTGCTGATGTGCAGTGTCGAAGGATGATTTGCAGTTCTCTTGTGGGCATGGGAAGGCTTTGATACTGAGCAGGGCGGCGGCAGCAGCTTCTGTGGTAATCTTGCAAATCTCAACGTGCTTTTGGAGGTCTTGGGCAGTATTACTGGTGTAAGGACAGCCTGTAGCGTAATTGACGCACTTCCATCTGTAATGAGTCGGAGCGTCGCGGCTGTTCCCAACTGCAACATACTTTGGTGCCTCTCGCTCCCAATTTGAAGGACCCCATCTTGAGAGGGCCGAATTGCGGACAATGTTGACAGTGGAAAAGTACTTTGTAAACTCTACTGTATCAAGCAGCCATGGAGCATTTGCAGCTGGTACATCCTCGAACAACGGGTGTTGCTCTCTTGCGGGTTCCTTGGTTATCTTACCAGTATCAAGCATATCTTTGAGGGTGCTTGAAATGCGGATACGCTCGTGAGCACTGAGGCTGAACTTGGGGTACTCAAAGGTGAGCTTCAGGATGAGCTGTTTCAAGTAGTTCTTCATAGTATCGTATCGAGGAACGCTGTTGGCAACGGGCTTCATATACTGAGTGATAGTCGTCAAGAATCGCTCGATGTCTTCACCGGTAGGAGTTTTGGTGAGCCTGTTATTAGATGATTAGAGTCCAAAAGTACTTTTGGCTGTGGTAGGTGAACTTACTCCTTCTTCAGAGTGTTGACATAGAAGCTCTTGAAGCGGTTCCAGATGAGTGCACGAGTCATATGCATCTTTGGCGTCCCTATATTCAGAGCGAGATGCCTCGACTTTGCCTTGGACTTTCGTCGGTCCTCAAAGGACCCCTCAAGCATATTCTTGATGCTCTGCTGACCCAAATGAGCCAGTGGATCTTCGGGCGGAGGACCGAAGTCATCGTCTGATGAGTTGTACTCGTCAAGATCTGACATCTTGGAATGGACAGCGTCCTTTGATGCAGATATAGCGGTATTGGAGATGTGAAAGTTGAAGAGACGAGAAGGTGACTCGAGAAGGGTGAAATTGAGAAGTGAGAGGCGAGGTGAAGAGGTCAGAAAGTGAATGTGTGAACAGAGAAACGAGTGGGAGGCAAGGTGAAGAGGTCAGAAAGTGAATGTGTAAACAGAGAAACGAGTGTAAGTACAATCATGCATCGACAGCCCCGATTGATGCAGTGCAGCGGTGGCGAGTATACGTAGATGAAAAGGAGAGAAGGTTGAAGGGAGAAGAGACAGGCGAGCTTAAGTAGACGCGGGCAGGCTAGAGAGTGAATGGAAGAAGGCGCAAAGAAAGGTTGAAAGTTCACAGTTATGAGGGAAAGAGTAACCACACCTCCTTCTCTCCCTTCTCGAAAAGTACTTTCCTTCCCCAACTTCCCTTCCCCAACGCAATATTAGGAGGAAGAGTAAGTCCGTCCTCATAGATGATATGATATTTTCCTCTTCTTCCTATTGAACGATAGACGGAATGTAATAGTCATGACTATATTGTAATATAGAGCTCATGTAGCATAAAAAATACCAGAGCCAATCATGAAGATATACTTGGTTGGGTTTTAAGTGATGGCTAGGCGTTGATTTTAAGCGAGAAACACACTTAATAAGTTCTCTGCTCTATAAATTAGTAGATAAAATAGATAGTAAAATTATGTCTAATAAAACCTTTTCAGAATTACTTTAATTATATCTCATTTATTTATAAAGTTAAAGTAGGCTTTTATTCTAATAATATAATTTTATAAGTAAAAACCCGCTAAAATCGCATATTTCCTTACTAAAATTAAGTCCAAGTTACTATATTTACATGTAATTTAAAAGAAATCTAGAGAGATAACTTATAAATGAAATTAATGGAAATATTATTTAGAAGGCAAAATCAATATCTTTGACCTTCTTAGAGTTTATATTAGCATGCATTAATGTTTTATAAGAGGAAATAGCGATTTCTACATAGTAATTTGCCGAGTGTTGGCCATCACTTAAACCCCCACCAAGTACACTTCCCCCCTTGCGCTTTTGTTACTGTATGCTCTATAGGTAGAAAATGACCCTGCACCTAGTCGCGTAAATTCCCTTCATATTTGTAGGTATCTAGTCGTTCATTCTTCATTCCAGCTGACAGATTCAATTCAGGGGCGAAGGCGTAGGCGTATCACAAAGGCGGTGAAGGAGCTAACCCCTCGAACGTGCATTGGTTCGCGCTAGCCCCCCACCAACATGTACCTACTCTCGACCCCAAAACTCTCCACCTTTCAACTTACCTTCAACGTCCTCCCGACAGTTGCTTCGCGCTGCTTTTCGTTGCTTTGGCTAAATTGAGGTTATTGATCCATCTATACCTCCATACACAAACCTTTAAACAAATTACTCATCATGACTAGAGGCGAGGTATGTATATCTATTTGACGGAGATATGTACGGGCGCGTATTTTGTGATTTCAATGGTTTGTTTGAGTTCGGAATTGAGGCTGATTGATGTGTCCCCTAGATTCTCCATCTTCATATCGGCCAGGCGGGCACCCAGCTCGGGAACAGTGCTTGGGAACTGTACGTCTTGCACTTCCATTCCCCCCTCCATACCTACCTACCTACCTCAATAAATTACTCAATCCTAACACAACCCCCCCGTCTTCCAGTTACCTCCTCGAGCATGGCCTCAAGAAAGACGGTCGACCCGACCCCGACGCCAAAGACCTGCATGATTCCGGCGAGCTGGATACCGTATTCACAGAGACGGGCAGCGGCAAATACGTGCCGCGTTCTATCTTTGTTGATCTGGATCCTAGTCCCATTGACGAAATCCGCACGGGTGATTATCGCCAGTTGTTCCATCCCGAGATGTTAATTAGTGGTAAGGAGGATGCGGCGAATAATTATGCTAGGGGGCATTATACTATTGGGAAAGAGATTTTAGATGGGACGTTGGACAAGATTAGACGTGTCTTGGTAGGTTGTGTTTGATCTTCCATGCCCCCTTCCCTACTACCTAGATAGTCTCTTTTCTGATGTATAATGTATTGATTTTCCACTTGTGTTGTGTTTTGAGAGCACATAAATTGACAAGTCAACAGGACAACTGCTCTTCCCTCCAAGGCTTCCTAATCTTCCACTCCTTTGGCGGTGGCACCGGCTCAGGCTTTGGCTCCTTGTTGCTCGAGCGCCTCTCGACCGACTACGGCAAGAAATCCAAACTTGAATTCGCCGTTTACCCTGCGCCCCGCGTTAGCACCGCAGTGGTAGAACCATACAATGCCGTGCTCTCAACACACAGCACCATCGAGAATAGCGACTGCACCTTTCTTGTCGACAACGAGGCCGTGTACGACATCTGTCGCCGCAACCTCGATATCCCGCGCCCTTCCTTCGAACACCTGAACCGTCTGATCGCGCAGGTCGTGAGCAGTATTACGAGTAGTTTGCGCTTCGACGGCGCGCTGAACGTCGATTTGAATGAGTTTCAGACGAACCTGGTGC
Organism: Lachnellula hyalina; assembly: GCF_007821495.1. Classification (NCBI taxonomy): domain Eukaryota; kingdom Fungi; phylum Ascomycota; class Leotiomycetes; order Helotiales; family Lachnaceae; genus Lachnellula; species Lachnellula hyalina. The sequence continues at coordinate 57,148 of NW_022157238.1, forward strand.
CGTATCCCAGGATTCATTACCCGTTGATTAGTTATGCGCCTGTCATCAGCGCTGCGAAGAGTAGTCATGAGAGTTTCAAGACTCAAGATTTGACGCTTCAGTAAGCCCCCTAGCGCCATTTATTCAACCCCTATCCCAATCTCCCTCCTTAAATCGCTTGTTGCTAACACTATATCCCAGGTGCTTCGAACCCAACAACCAAATGGTAGTCTGCGACCCTCGCAACGGAAAATACATGGCCGTTGCGCTCCTCTACCGCGGCGACGTGGTCCCCCGCGACTGCAACGCAGCCGTCGCGTCCCTGAAAGCCAAAACCTCATTCAACCTCGTAGAATGGTGTCCCACAGGTTTCAAACTGGGCATCAACTACCAGAAGCCCGTCTCGGTCCCTTCGACCTCGCCCAACGATGGCGCCCTGGCATCCGTAGACCGCAGCGTCAGCATGCTGAGCAACACCACGGCGATTGCCGAGGCGTGGAGCAGGCTGGACCATAAGTTCGATCTGATGTATAGCAAGCGCGCGTTTGTGCATTGGTATGTAGGCGAGGGCATGGAGGAGGGCGAGTTTAGTGAGGCGAGGGAGGATCTGGCGGCGCTGGAGAAGGATTATGAAGAGGTTGCTGCGGATAGTTTTGATCCTGAGGAAGGGGAGGAGGAGTATTAGACCATGAGCCACAGGCGAGGCGCGAGGCTCTAGACGAGGCTTGTGGAACTTGCGTGGCTTGCGAACTTCTTGCTGGCTTTCTTTATGCGGCTCTACAGGCCTGGCTCGACTGCACGGGCACGGGCACGGGCGCGGGGCTTTTTCTATTCCACCTTTGCTTCTCCAGCGTTTCAGAAGATGAGGCGGTATCTATCCAACCATCACCCATCCAAGCTCGATTTCCTTCCTCTTTTTCTATTTTAACGAATTTGACGATAAATGAAGAAGCTTCTCAAACCAATGAATGAATTAATGAACATTTCAAGTAAGCAAGCAGAGTAGAGAGTAGGGTGAATACTGATTGATATTTTACTGATAATTCGGGGGCGATGGTTACTAGGCATATCACGCCGCATATGGTAATCAGATAAGTAAACTAACTATAAACACTGCATTGTATTACATCTGGCAAACAATGAATTTGGTAGGCGGGTATATTGTGAGGAAGGGGAAGTGCAATAAGTAGAAAGCGGTCTCACATCATATCACATCACATCGCAGCAGCAGAGAAGTCTTGCAAAAAACATGTTCGTCAATCTTTCGCGAAAATATCACTAGCACTATGATACACAACCAGCAGCCAGCTAGAACAAAACCTAGCTAGCTGTATAAGCCAGCGGCCATAGCCATAGCAGCAAGCCCTTATGTATTCATCATTCCAAACGCCCGGGTACTTTTGAAGGAAAGGATTCATCAGTAGTTAAGTTCTCCAGACCCACCACCAGCAACTGCATCAAGATCCTCATACGACTTGAGACTTCTGCCCTGGACAGCTTCCCGAGGTCCAACTGCAGCACCACCAGCTGCACCATCGCCCCATCTTCCACCACCACTTGCTAATCCACCGCGTCTTGCGCCGGGAGGAGGGCTGAGTCGGCCGTTATCACTACCCCAACGCTGATTTCTCGGTTGGCGATCATATGGACCGGTGCGAGAGGTTGGGAATTGTCTTCCACCACGACGCACTGGACCACCGCGAGTATCTCCGGCAGGCCAGCCAAGTGGTGCTTGGACTGCATGGCCTGCGAGGAAAGGAGGGAAGTTGCCTGGGGGACCGAACCCTTGCATTAGAGGCATGCCATTCATACCGAAATTTTGAAGGTTAAAACCACGAGGTGTTCCAGCAGGCATGTGCCCATTGGCGGGTGGGAAATGACCATTGCTGTTGGCATCACTTCGAGACGGTGCAATGTGGGCAGGGTCAATAACGTAAGTATTGATCAGGTCAAACTATAAAATGTTAGCAATATCAAGATAAACTCAATCAACAAACTTACGTCTTTCTTCATTCCCTCCAACCACTCAGGATGACGCTTCTCAACATGCTTCTTCCAGAAATGCTCCTCCTTGAACAACTTTGCACAATCCGGAACTCGGCACCTGAATTTATGGTCATCCTCTTGCTTGACAAATTTAACAAGTTCCTCTTTTAGTGCTTCTTCAGTTGGCTTGCCACCAAGCTTTCGAACGTCAACTGCTTCAGGCTCGAGAATCTGCAAGATCTTGTCCTCGAAAGTCTTGACCCAGTTGAAAGCACGTTGAAGTTGTTGATCTGCTTTGGAAGCTACGCCACTGCGTGGAAACTTTCGATCACCTTCAGGAGATACTGGAGTCTGCATGTCTATATCATCCGCCATGTCGGTACCTGTACGCTTCTTTCCTGGGAAAGGCTCGCCTGAAGCGCTGGCTCGTGCAGCAGCTTTGGCAGAAGTAGTCAAAGTGTTGCGTGGTCTGCGAAGATGACCTCCTGGACATTTCCGAGTGAGCTCGTGGATAGAGTCGGATTCGAAGACGCAAAAGAAGCAAAAATTGAAGACACGGCGGAGATATTCGACCATGAGATCAAGCTGTTTCTTTTTTATAAGCAGCTCTTCGTCGTCGACCTCATCATCCAGAGCACCTTCTTCTTCATCCTCCTCGATTTCTTCTCCCTCTTCACCCTCATCCATCGCTTCGTCAAGACCAAGGAAATCGCGAGACTTCTTTTCTTTCTTGGCAGTAGGTGCAGTGACAGGAGGAAGTAAGCGACCTTGATTCTTCAGATCCTCAACTCTCTCCTCAATCTTCAGAACAGCATTGAAGTCTGATCCGAAATCTTCCTCGAACTTTTGCACAAGGCGCTGAGCTAAGTCTACATCCTTGTCAATCCGCTCAGGAGCTGAAAACAGATCCCACAAAGCTTTTTTCCGGGGAAGATTGGGAGGCGCATGGACACCGACATGGCATGTGAAATCTCCCCTAACCTCATCTTTGACCGTTTTACCATTGATTGCGTCGAGAGCCTTTTCAGCTGTAGAATGGGGTATCGGGTCCTTCGTTTTGACGTCTCCCTCTCCCTCTTCACCTTCATCCATCATTTCTTGACGCTCGACAATAGGGACAGATTCAGGAGCAGGATGAAGCATAACCCAACCAATCCGATGGTAGCGCTTGCTTGGATTTGGATCGCTCAAGCTCAACCACTTGAACCCGCCCTCATCTTCACCTAGATGCTCTTTGCAGAAGGCTTCTAGATTTATGCGATTGACATGAGGGGCGATGGTTTTGATAAGAAGAGTTGGCTGGAAAGCGTTCTCATCTCGGATATCACTGCCTTTGGATGGAACAAGATCACCAACACCAAGAACCTCATTCGCTGCGGTTGTTTCGCCTTCTTCCTTCTCAACCACCCCACCAGCACCGTTGCTCTCGCTCTTTGGAATGCCCTCCAATGAATACTCATCGAATGTTCCAGACTCCAGATCCTGCTCCCATTGACTGTAGTTACCTCGTCGAAATTCGTTCAGTTTACTGCGCAAAGGATCTTTGACTTCCGGATAGTATCTCTCCTGGAACCATTGTTCGCCTTTGTGCTCTTGCACAAATGCTCTCGCCATCTTAGCCTGTAGCTCCTCCTTGTATTCATCGTACGCGGCTTGAATGCGAGCCTTCTCCTTCTCACGATCTTCGGGGTTGTCACGAGGTCGGAGAGGTTCTCCACGCTTTCCAGTCCTCGCGCGTTCACGTTCGTCCTTGATCTTCTCATTCGTGCGCCACCACTCTCCAAAGTATGAAAATCCGACCTGGAAAGCCAAGGATGCAGGGTCTGCCAACGGGTTGACGGTGATTTGAGGACCTGAATCTTGGCCTGGAACATATCGATCAATGTTGGCTGGACCTGGCGATGGTCGGCGACGTTCACCGCGATCACGCTCTCTAGCTCTGTCATAATCATCTCTTGGCGGGCGGCCCGCAGGCTCGTACCGGTCTACATTAGGTGGTGAACGAGTTCGCTCGCGAGGACGAGTTCGACGGTCATTGCCTGCATAAATGGAATGTAAGTATGATATTCATTATGTTTGTCCAAGAAAAAGTAAACTCAACGCCGAACAATGGCTTGTGCAAATGTATGTGCAACAGAAGCTCCAGCCTTGCAGCTGCATGTAGTCCAGGAGAGCGGCACCAAAGTGAAACAAGGCAGCGGGTACCATGTGAAAAATAGAGAACGTACCAGGAGACCGACCACGATAGAAGTTATCACGCGGTTCCGCACGTTCAGCAGGCCTATAACCATCATCACGTCCACCCCAGCTTGTCCTTTCGGGTGGGGATCTGGCGAGCGGTGGCTCTCTGTAGCCTTGGTATGCGTCCATTGCGGTGTTACTGTATGTACGTTTTCAATTGTCGCGTAGAGGAATCTGGACTGGTGATCGTTCTGGTAGGACGATTGGCTTCTTTTTAGGAGGGGTGTAGAGCTGTTGGCTCGGGGTTTGCTGCCTGTCAAGTGACACCTGGGGTTTGTCGTTCGGAGGTGAGGACAACGAAGCTACTGCTATTTGGCGCCATGATTGCTTGTCAGAGGATTGTTCAAAAAGTAGTGACGAGTAGAATAGTATGTAAAAGACGATTGAAGAACTGATGAGCGCGAGCTGAAGTTGATGATACGAGGGCAAGAGGCAGTAGAAAAGTGAGGTAGAAATGCGGTGATTCGCGCCTGTTTACAGACAGACGAATAACAAGTCTCTCAATGATGTGCTCTGGTCTGAATTGAAGAATGGGTATGGGGGTAGATTGATAATAAGGTGCAAGAAAAGGCAGTAGCAGGATCAGGTAGGTAGTGTATGATATGATTTTGATGGTAGAAAGGGTGAAAAGGATAGACAAACAAGATTGAATGTTGGGTTTTGCTCCTGTCGTGTCTGAGCATTCCTCGTCCAAGTGCGAGCTGGACAAATGAGGATGAGGATGAGGATGAGGAGAAGCAGTCGGAGCTGAGGATCGGGGTGGATTCACGGTCATTGCATGCGACGGCGACATCAACATGGTTACCGTAGATTAACGCGCGGTAGATGAGGCGCTGGGTAGTGGGGCCGATTTGGGTGGGCAGAGTAGAGTGGAGATGTGGTGTGATTGGCCGTGGCAATAGAATAATGAGGAGATGATGATTGGCCAGTTTCACGAAGCCATCAATCACGGAAGGAGGGGAAAACATGCCACTCAGTCCACTCAGTCTCCTTACTTGGGTTGATAAAGCTATAGCTGTCTCTCAGTCCTCTCTCTCTCTCTCTCTCTCTCTCCCCCCTCATTCTTCACAGTTACAACGATACCACAAACAGAAAGAGCGATAAGTAAGTACTTTATATATGTTTGCTACTATCTATTCTGCATACCTGTTATAGGAGATACGGAGTAAGGTATCAAAGCTTCAATCAACGGCTTTGAATCTACGTCATCGCATAACAGGGGGGGCTCATGATCTGATACAAGTACTTAAACACAACATGGAACTCCCAATCTTCAATTGAAGAACCATCTTCTCAGTACTTAAACTTTGTCCTTACCTTACTGACTACATCAAGCCAGAATCGCAACAATGACTACTTTCATCCCCTCCCTCACCCTCCCCGCTGCCGTCTTCGCCAGTCCCGCCGCCTCAATCCTACTTCCAATTGCATTGGGAACAGCAGTTGGATTCAGCGTTTCTCGTAAGTCCATACACCTATACTTCCAAGAATCAACTCCTCCCCCTCACCCCAATTCCTTTCTTTCACTTTCCGCAACCAAACCAAACAAACGAAACTAACATACCCCCTCCCATCCAGCAAAAGAATCCCATAAACACTACCTCGCTCTCAAACAGCCGCCCTACCGCCCACCCCCTCAGGTCTTCGGCCCAGCATGGACCATCCTATACGGCCTCATGGGCTACTCGGCCTACCGCGCCTACACAGTGGGCATGTCGCCCTTTGCGTCCGCCGAGCACCAGCTCATAACCAAGCACGGCGCAACGCTGTATACCGTGCAGCTGGGCCTGAATCTAATCTGGATGCCGTTGTTCTTCTGGGCCAAGCGACCAATTGAGGCCACGGTTGATATTGTTGCTTTGACTGGTAAGTTATATATATACCCCACGTTCTTTCCTACCCACCTCTTCTCTTTCAATCCATCCTCTTGACATGTGATGTCGTAAGATCTGCACGCCAGCTGCTAACAACCCAACAGGTGTAACCGGCTACCTAACTTACCTCTGGGGCTCAGTCGACACCGTCGCCGGCCTAGCACTCGTCCCCTACCTCGGCTGGCTCGGATTCGCCACCTACCTCAGTGCCGGCGTCGGGTACCTGAACAACTGGGACATGTCGCACAAGGAGGTCGACCACCCACATACCAAGCCCACGAAGTTCGTTGACGAGGAGGAGGAGTAAATAAACCAAATCAAATTATTTGTAAATTGAAATTGAAACGGGAATTCGAAGGGCAAAGAGAAGTGGAATGGGGTGGATCCTTGACTTGACTTGAGGTGAAGGAGGTGGTATGATTTTCAGACGAGTAGGGAGTTGTGGGCATGTTAGGAATAGGAACACATGCGTATACCGATGAATTTATTTATCTCCTTGATAATCTCCAATTATCCAGCTAGCAATGCTACAGTACGATTCCAAACCATAATGATTTATCACAAACCCAACAGCCAACAGACTTATTCTACCTAAGTATAACCCTCCTAGCTTAACTCAACTCAAATTATCTAAACTTCATCTAAAACGACTTTAAAGTAGAAGAAAGACAGTATCAAACGAACGCTAAGAATCAATGAACTAATGAATTTCATTTCAACCAATTACAAGTCTGACTGACTGACTGGCTTCCTTCTATCGCATCTATACTATGCCACCATGCCGTGCCATGCCAAGCCATCATGCTTGCTAATGATGTATCTCCAACCCAACGTAAAACGTAGAGTGTACCCTCATCTAATCCAGGCACGCTCCAGGTAGGTAAACATATTCTCGCCATGAATCCTAAGGAATCCGATCCCTTCCCATCCACCTAATCCTCCGTCTACCGCTCCCTCCTATGCACAGAACCCCGCATGCATGCATCGTTCATATGATACCAGAGCTTCCTTCGCACGTACAACCCAGTCGGACTATTCCCGCATTCTACTCAGCCAACACCATTCTCAACATAGCCAAGAAGCTCTCCCTCAACTTCTGCACCTCAACCACAACAGGCTTCACCGGCTCCCCCGCTGTCCTGCGCAGATGATCCTGCTTCCTCGCCCTCCTCTTCCGCTCCGCCTCCACCGGATCCAGCTCATCATCCGCCTCATCCTCATCACTACTCTCCTCACTCTCATCATAATTAATCTCCTGCAAGTCCATCTGATCAATGCCAAAATCATTACTCTTGAAATGCAGCGCCCCTGGAACACTCTCCACATTGATGCTTCCATTGCCCTCAGCCGCCATCTTCTGCCGAGTTTTGTCTTGGTGCCATTTCTTGCGTGCTTCTTGCCACGAGATCAAGGCGTCGATTTCAGAGACGGCCGTTTCTTTCGAGAGTTGCTTGACACTGACGGCGCCGGCGACTAGGGCGTTGATGTCGAGTTTGCCGGCTTTGGGACCGTGGCGCAGGAATTCGAGTATGCCTTCTATCCATCCCATTAACTGACCAAAGAGGCCATTATCATGCGTGTGCACCTCGTGGACAAATTTGTAGAAGTTGTGTTCGTGGCGTTGGCAGAGGTCGATGAAAGCTTGCACGGTCTGGTTAGGGTCAGCGGATACGTCTTGCTCGCGGCATTTGTCGACGACCTGGAGGTTTTTGTTAGTTGGCGGGTTATATGTGTTTAGATGGTTGGATATTACTTGGATCATGTCATCGATAAATACTGCAAAGTCTGTAACGCTGTTGTAGACGTTTGCTGACTTGTACACTCGCACAAGAGGCTCGTAGAATATTGTGAATAAGTCTCGGAGAAGCTGAAGTGTGACAGGCTCCTCAATCATGCTCAGCATCATCGACTTGTCTCGTTGCCGAGTGTAAAGCTTTAGAAGCTGCTTCAGGTATGAGAACAATTGTGCACCCTGCTTCATCTCCTCATCGACATTGTCCACAACATTGTTCCATGCCACCCAGGAGTTGTAAATCTTGCCGATTTGCTCAGAGTTCAATGCAGGATCGATGTCTTCTGATCTGAGAATAGCAACGATCAAATCGACGCTCTCATTCTCAGATTCTTCTCGGATGGAATTTTTTACTTCTTCGGAAGCATCAGTGAACTTCTTCAACTTATTACTGAAGACTGGCTCCCCAATTTTGAGAACTAAAGAATCAATGGACTTCTGGAAACTCCTGATACCGTCGTTCAATGTGAGAGAGAATATTCGTTGCATCAGTGATCTGGCACCGAATGGCTGTGCTAGGAATATATCAAGTATACTGGACATAACAGCAGCTGGATTTGCTATTCGGATAGCGTTCTTGATAATGGTATATGGAATCATGGAATGAATCTTTTTTGCTTGGGCAAAAAGCTCAGGTGAGTTATCTTCTGCAAGGAAGAGGTGGTAAATCGTAGCCGCAATCTCAATTCGTAACCATTCTGCGAACTTTTGGTATTGGACGCTGAGGTCCTGGATCGTCGGCTTATCCTTAATTTCCTTAAAGAGCTTGGTAAGGCCATTGTCTTCTACAATATCACGGCGGAATCTGCACTTCGTTAGCTCATTGTCATGCACCACTCATTGGAACATACTGCTCCATATAAACATCCAGCTCTGCAGCACGCTTTCTCGCAATCTCATAGAACTTCTTCTGCTCTTCAACTCTCTTCTCATCCATAGCTTTGCGGCGTGCAATATCTTCCACATCTGCATCGGTAGGTGTAATTGGCTCATGGGATAAAAACTCAGATATAGCTCTGGTGCTGGCAATTTGGGGGTTAGATAGAAGTGATCTAAGGAATGCTCTGAGAGAGATCCGTTGGCTCTCGCGCCATAACGTGATAGGCTATAGATTGTTAGCGGTATTTCAAAATTTTGTATGTGCCATGTACCTCTTGATTGGGAATTGGAGTTGTAGGAGTTGCTGGAGTTGAGGGGACAAATGGCCTTCCGGAATCCGTGCTGGGTCTAGGAGAGCTTCTCCCAAATGAAGCTTTGGAAGGGGTTCGACGGTGATCTGCACGGAATTAGCATAAGTAGGCTTAGATTAGACATTAGCATACCACGAATTGAAAGGTTGGTCAAGGAAGTATCAACTTTCAATGTTCCCATGGTACTAACGGAAGATACTGAAGAGTTATCATCGTCACCACCACCAGTAACAGCACTGAATAGGTTCGATGCGGTAGAGCTTTGCTTATTCTTCCTTGGTAATGGAGGGAGGATTTTTCCTGGCATCTCGGTGCGTAATTTGTTGTGAAGCCTCTTGAAATCTCCATATCGTCTTCCAATAAAGAATTCGAGTTCGTTCTTTCTCTTGACCCTCAATATGAATTCCTAAAGCATTGTCAGCAGGGACCAAAAACACCCCCCAAGGGAAACTTACAGCATGCTTGTGGTATCTGATATTCCTCTTCACAGAAACCGTCCTGACACCCGCAACATTGACATCCCACCCATTCAGATAATGGCCCTCTGGCATTGTCGATAGAACCCCATTTTCAATAGCCCCCGCATCCACAACCTCCAACTCGGAAAAGCGTATCCGTTCTTCATATCCAGAGGCCGTAGGTATACCCGAGACCATCATCAGCTCCACCAGCTTCTGCGCCTTTATAGACAGCTTCCGTCGCTTCGTCTCTTCCAGTCTATCTTCCGAGGAAGAAATATGCTTGCTTGCGAACGATTGTAAGAACTACATTACGCCCAATTAGCCCCCCACCCCCTCAATCCTTACACCATAGCGGATATTGAACTCACCACCTGCAACTTGTCCTGCCAAAACTCCTTCTCCTTTGCCTTATCCAAGAACGGGAACTCGCGCACATGATGGACGAAAATATACCTCAGAATCGGCAGATCAGAATCCAGCGGCGACACCTCTCCAAAGTCCGACTTGAAGGGTGCTCCGAATCGTTGTAGAGCAGTGGGGGAGTTTAGCTCGGTAATTTCGAATTTGACTTGCTGGGCTATGAGCTCGCGCTTGAGATCTGTGGGTAGCTGTCAGAACTGTACTCTGTAGAAATCAAGAGGTATTGGGGAGACGTACAATGTTCTTGTTTCCCTGTAAGCGCCTGTGTCTCTCGGGCTGCGACGGCGGAGGAGCTGTTTGAAGACATGATTGCTTGCTGCTGCCGTTAAGCCTTCTCACAGGCTCTCCGTTCCTGACTTGCTTCACCGTACCGTGTGATGGCGAGAGCACTCTGATAGATATCTGCCGATCTATTGATGCTGAAAAGCTCTTCTCGAGCTCGGGTTCCTGACTGGTGCGAGGTTTGTGGTTTAAGATTACTGTACAGCTTTGCGAGTTATGTACTGTATGCAAACAGACGTACGGCCTTTAGCGGGGTATTGTAGAGGGGCTGAGGCCCGAGGGGTTTCGTGATTAATCCTTCCGCTTATGGTTGTGAATGAACTTTTGATTAATTACAGTATAAATATAGATGTGAATGTAGAATGTTGATATATTATTGTTTACAGATATTCTCTAGTCACAGGTAAAAATAAGTTTCAAGTTGGTCCCTTGTAGTTGTGCCCGTCCTGTCCTGTGATGCTGTCAACAGGGATCACGAGTAGAGTGACGGCTTCAGCCCAGGATCGTCGTCATCGCGGCTACGAATCATTTTGCCTGGCTCGTATCATATGTGCTCGAAACAGGAGTAGGTTCGTATTGGAATTATAAACACCTGAGGAGTTGGAAAGCAACCTCAACCCTGAAGATAATCTTCGGGAGAAAAAGCACCTCCGGAGCAAAATACTATCATGATACCAATACCCATATCTTCGGCGCCCGATATCCAGCAACAGCTGACTGTTATACCCACCTGGTGTTCAACTCTAGGGCTGATGAATTATGCTACTCGGCATCAAATCCAGGGAATATGCGTAATCATGTCGTACCGCTTCCTGTTAATCCCTAGACAAGAATAGCTTCTCTCAAGTCTTGAGCCTATTAGCCCTCTACCGTACAGCCTTTCATAACTCATCAAGGAGTCTCAGCCTCGGATCATCCCCCAAATCTTCCTCGTCTCCATCCTGCAATCCCTTCAACTTACCACCTGTCGCTACCCCCCTCGGCAAATTAAACACCCCGCCGCCAATCTCCGCCACCTTCTTCTCCAACTCCGTCATATTCACCCCCTTAATCACTCCAGGCCCTTGAGTCTTCGCAGGTGTATACCTCAGGACCACAAGCGCAAGCACAAGCACCGCAACCACCGACATAACAATCCACAAAAACCTCAGCCTCTTCCGCGTCTTCTCCTGCCACGCGAACTCCGCTCTCTCCCAACCCTCCACTCTCTCCCTAACAACATCAACTCTGCCCCCTAGAACAGTAATCTTCTCCCTGCCTTGCACTATGCGTGCCTGTAACCCCGCAATCCTGCTCTCTTGACTCTCAAACCCCTCAAACGCGTTGATATGGCTACTGATATCACTAACAATCTCCTCGCTCTCGGTCTTGAATTCCGAGTTGAGGGCCTTTGTCATGCCTGCTAACTCTTTCAGGGATATGATTGTGTTTTGTAGTACGCTAAGTTTCTCGAGGACGCTGTAGTAGGTGTTGTCTAGGCGGCGAGTTGTGTTATCTGAGAGGGTGTTTAAACTCATTAATGCATTGCGTAGTTCACTGTTACCACAAGTACAAATATCAGTGAGATGTTCTATTCCATAGTTTGAATTCGATATGATATGGGGCATGAGGGGAACGAACGTAGCTCTCAAAACCCCCTTCTCCTTCTCCTCCATGACCTCTTTATCTCCTACCTCCCTCCTCTTCTCCCCCTCGGACGGAATCGGCACCTCAAACACACTGGCCTGGCGACTCACATCCCGACTTTCAGTTGGCTCGCTCCTGCTTACTGAGGGTTGTAGAGAGCTTTGCGGGAATTCTCCTTCTGGTAATTTGTCTTTGTCTTTACGATGTAGATGCGGATGGTGATGTCCATGGTGGTTGCGAGCATGTAGTTTGGAGGTGCCGACTTCGGTGATTGAGCGGGCGGCTTGCCGTTGGGGTCTAGTCGGGGAGGAGGTGGTAATCTCTGGGGGTTTGGGATAATCGTAGATAGGGATGGGGATTGACATGGTTTGTTCTTGAGGAGGGAAGTTGTGCTTTGAGTTTGGAAGTTCACGCTTTCTCAGCCTTGTACGGGAGCTTGAGCGAGCCCGAGATGCAGGCATGTGAAGATGGATTTTGTCACAAAAAAGCCTCTTAAACTTTCCCATTGTAAAAATGTAATTTATGTGGAATAATAATAAAAAACTCTGGGGGTTAGTTGACGGTGTTGTAAATTCGTTATTCGTATGTGAACTTGCTTCATCAAAAGCCCATACAGTATAGAGTTTGCATTCCTTGTGAATCATATTCCGATCACATTCGGTGACCTATGCCCGAGGCTTTATATTATCATATGCTTGCCAAAAGAGAGCAGCACGCAAGAGGGCAGGTATTTGCGTGTCTTTCTGTGCGCTGCCGTGTGGTATAAACGTATCCGCCAACTTGCTGAGCAGAACAACTCAGAGTCCAGCCACTTCACAAACGCCATTTTCAGTCCCCAAACGCCAGTAATGCCGTAGAAGCTTGTCAAGATATGGCCACATCAAGACTTCAACATCTTATTCCTCTTCTCCTTCCTCTTCAGCCTTTCAACCCGTTTCTTGTGCATCGTCTCGGCCAGCTTCTCGTATCTAGCTTTCTCCTCTTTGACCGCACGTTTCTCTTTAAGCGCCGTGATCCTCCTCTGTGGCAGCACAATTAGCTCTTCTCTTCTCTCCTGCTAAACGCGCACCAGCAGAACCATAACCTACCTGTCTCTCAGTCTCCTTCTCCTCCTTCATCTCCTTCTCCTTGGCCTTTACAGCAGCCATGAACTTCCGCTCTTCTTGACGTTTCTCATATGTACCATTGCCTGCTTTAGGCCGGAATGCAGACTTTGGTTCGTGCCATTGCTTGCCTGGGAAAGAATTAGCTGGAGGCTTGAGAAAGAGAGGGAGGGTGGAAAGGCAAACCATTCTTGCGCATGCCCTGTGCTGGGACAGTTGTGGGTAGGCTTGGCGCAGTAGCCGTTGCTACTTCTGTAGACATGATAATCGGGGATATTACGAGATATGACAAGAGTGCTTAATATTTTGTAGAAGATGTTGTCCCGCACCCAGATTGCACGGCCGGATTATTTTCTACTGTATCGTGAAGTGGGTCGGAAAAGTTCTTGATCTAATCTGATCTGATAAGATTTTGCAGGGAATCTCCACCTCGTTACAAAAAGTGCGGGCTTTTTTCCTCGTGCTCGTGCAATGTCACTCGAGAATTTGATCCCGTTCCCTTCTCTTCCCTTCCCACACTCCACCACAACCTGGCTGGCTACAAGTACCTAATGAACACAAACTCAATATAACAGTCCCGCTGCTGAGGTGGCCTTCCATTGCTTTGCAGGGGTTCACAAACACAGTAAGACTCTTCTTGCCTTCATTAGCACCCCTCTTGACCGCCCCCCCCGGGACCCTCTACTTTGAAATGCTTTTCTCGATACAACGCACTCGGCGCACCTTTTCCCCACAACTACTTGGCACGATAACCTGGATTGTAAACTGAGAAAGAGAAGATCATCTTCCCTTTTTCTTTTTCCTTCTTGCTTGCTCTCTTCCAGCCCACCTGCCCGTCTCGTCTTCTCCTTAAACGGATGGTCCATCCCCCCCGCGCTTGGCTATATATCTTCTGCAAAGCCACTCACTGTTACATCGTCCCTGTGCCTGTCGTCATCCCGACACCGCAGTTCCATGAGTCTATACATAGAAGCATCAAGAAGCACTTGAACACCCCAATTCGTCTTTTCTAAAGACCTGGAGTACTGTACTGTACTACCTTCGGAAAATATAATATCATCCATCGTCCATCTGCCCCACTACGAAATCACGGAAACGCCGCATTTTTTGGATTGTCAACGACCAAGATGGCAGCAGCAGCGACCAAACCAGAGTTCTCTTCTGATAACTCTCCAGCCATCTCCGTCAAAGGCAAAGAAGCCATAATTGACGCCATGGAAGATATAGTCTTTGGCTCTGTACGTACTTATACTCCCCAATCCAAGAAACTCGCGTCACACAAACCTCCAAAACCATATCAGTACTCTCACTCTCACTCTCATGCCAACCCTCTTGCACGCGTGTAATATAATAACAATTGCTAACATGTCGTATCAATATTACAGATCGCAGGTATAGCGGGGAAATACATCGAATACCCATTCGACACCATAAAAGTGCGCCTCCAATCCCGCCCAGACGCCTACACCGGCCCCCTCGACTGTCTGCGCCAATCCCTGCGCACCGCCCCGCTGCTCTCTCTATACCGCGGCATCAGCGCGCCTCTGCTCGGCGCTGCGCTCGAAACCTCATCTCTGTTCTTCTGGGAGCGCGTCGGGCGAGAAACGCTTTTCTGGGGCGGGTTTTACGAGCGTGAGAAAGTGCTGCCACTGGGCGCCTTGTGGTGCACTGGTGCAATTAGCGGTGCGTTTACGAGTCTGGTGTTGACGCCTGTGGAGCTCGTCAAGTGCCGCATACAGGTTGATGGGGAGGGGAGGAGGGGCAAGGGGATCCGGGATGTGGTGAGGGAGGTTTGGAGGAGTGAGGGCGTGAGGGGTTTTTGGAGGGGACAGTTGGGGACGTTGATCAGGGAGACGGGCGGCTGTGCTGCTTGGTTCGGGAGTAAGGAAAGCATGACGCTCCTCTTCCGCCATCTCAACTCCACTCCATCCCCCAAATCTGCCACCTCAGCAATCCAATCCAATCCACACGACCTCCCTCCCCTCCCCCTCTGGCAACAAGCCCTAGCAGGCGCCAGCGCAGGCATGTCCTACAACTTCCTCTTCTTCCCTGCCGACACCATCAAGAGCCGCATGCAGACCGGCGGCAAACAAGCCTTCTGGGCCGAGGGCACAGCTATCTGGAGACAATACGGTCTCCGGGGTTTATATAGGGGCTGTGGCATTACGGTCGCGAGAAGTGCGCCCAGTAGTGCCTTTATTTTTATCATCTTCGATGCGCTGAAAGCGAGGTTTCACGTTGGCCCGTAGGCGTAGATGGAGGTGCATGCTTGGAGTAGTTTGGATTGATCGATCGATCGATCGCTTGCTTCATTTAGAATTGATGGTATTTTCTTGCATAAGCGGGTTGGCGTTGGGAATAGATGCATGGTAGATAGAAAGGATGCTTGATTTCCCTTTCATTTCATATGGGTGGCGCTTTGCATATGTCCTGGCGTTTTCAGGGGGGGAGCGGGGTTGGAGAGCATGCATGCATTATTTAAATATAGAGAGAGAGATGCCTGCCAATTGCAAAGCCTATATATAGAACAGTTATATTAGTTACTTACAGCAATGGATCAAATCAAAAGTCAATTCGGAATATTCGATCTGCATGTGCTTCAAGAAGTCACTCATAGCTATGTAATCAAAAGTCAATTCGGAGTATTGAATGGACTGCATGTGTTTTGATAAATTTGTATTCTTCATCCCTACCTACGTACATACACAAAGCAACTCAACCAACCATTCATAGCAAACAAGCACCGCACCGCACCACCAGCACCGCACCACCCGCAACCGCAAAAATATGCTACTGCTACAGCTACACTCGGAAAGAGTCCCCGTGACTAAAACATGCTTCTTCTCATCTCATAGCCCCTCGATCGAGTATAAAGATAAATATGCAATTGCTAAAATATTTCATCTAGTAAACACGCTTGAAAGGTGGCACGGCCTTGCACTCATTCTCATCCAGCGTGTTGGCTACGACGGCTCGGTATGTTAGGTCCGTCTTGCCATGGGGCTTCTTCTGGAAACTCAAGGTGTGCTTCATCCACTCCTTGTCGTCTCTTTCGGGGTAATCTTCTCGGGCGTGTGCACCGCGGGATTCCTTTCTCGCGACTGCGGATTCGGCGGTTTGGACGCTTGATAGGTTTGTTAGTACTGTTGTTCTAATAATAAGAAAGGGGAAAGGGACTTACGCGCAAGTTAACAAGTTTCTTAATTCTAAAGTCTCGACCAAATCCGAGTTCCAGATCATGCTTCGGTCCTTGATTCCGACATCCTTAAAGGTCTGGTCGACCTCGTTGATCTTCTTGACACCCTCTTCCAAACTCTCTTGCATACGGAACACACTTACGTCTGTCTGCATGGTCTTTTGCATTGCTAGACGGACTTCGTGTGTGCTCTTTGGGCCATCGGACGTTCGGATTTGGTCTAGGACCTTGATGGATTCAGCACCGGCGTCGGCGCTGATTTCCTTGTGGGGCATGCCTGGCTCAAAGTTATCCCGGACGGTGTGGGATACGGCGCGACCAAAAACGATCAGATCGAGGAGAGAATTGGCTCCCAAACGGTTGGCGCCGTGAACTGACACGCAAGCAGCTTCACCGCACGCGAAAAGACCAGGTACGACCTGGTCCTTACCTTCACCATCAACAGTGAGAACCTCACCAGTGTACTTGGTTGGGATACCACCCATATTGTAGTGAACTGTTGGTAGAACTGGAATAGGTTGCTTCCGGACATCGACACCAGAGAAGATAGAAGCAGTCTCGGAGATACCTGGAAGACGCTCGTGGAGAACCTCAGCTGGCAAATGGCTGAGCTGGAGGTAAAGATGGTCCTTATCAGGACCAACACCACGCCCCTCACGGATCTCCATTGTCATTGATCGAGAAACGACATCACGACTGGCAAGATCCTTGGCGGTTGGCGCGTAACGTTCCATAAACCGCTCTCCCTCAGAGTTCAACAAGTATCCACCTTCACCACGAGCACCTTCAGTAATCAAACATCCAGCTCCATAGATACCAGTTGGGTGAAATTGGACAAATTCGAGATCTTGGTTAGGTAGACCGGCGCGAGCAACCATAGCCATTCCATCACCCGTGCAAGTATGCGCTGAGGTACAACTGAAGTACGCACGTCCGTAACCACCAGTAGCCAAAACAGTGTTGTGTGCACGGAATCGGTGCAGAGTGCCGTCTTCCTGGTTATACGCGATAACACCCTTGCACTCGCCATCCTCCATAATCAGATCGAGAGCAAAATATTCGATAAAGTAATTTGTGTTGTGTCGGAGAGATTGGCCATAGAGAGTATGTAGGAGAGCATGTCCGGTTCTATCCGCAGCAGCGCAGCATCTGTATGCTTGTCCACCCTTTCCAAACTTTTGCGATTGACCACCGAAAGCACGTTGATAGCTGCAAACATCAGCAAAGTCTTCATGGTTAGTAAGTATGAAACTCACATCTTGCCATCGTCGGTTCTTGAGAAAGGGCAGCCGTAGTTCTCCAACTCAATAACAGATTTTGGGGCCTCTCTTGTCATATAATGAATTGCATCCTGATCTCCTAGCCAATCCGAACCCTTGACGGTATCGTACATATGCCATCTCCAGTCGTCCTCGTGCATGTTACCCAGCGCAGCATTGATACCTCCTTGTGCAGCTACCGTATGACTTCGAGTTGGAAATAGTTTCGATATACACGCGACGTTGAAACCAGCCTCGGCAAGACCGAAAGCTGCTCGCAGACCGGCACCACCGGCTCCCACAACAATCGCATCATATTCGTGATCCTAATAACCATCAGATGAAAGCCTTTAGGCATAGGTAGGGTACATACAACGACTGGGTATTTGTGGCTAGCGAAGGGCGAAGCTTCCTTGGCTCGGAGGGGCGCATTTGTTATTATCCTGGCTGCAAGACTCTCAGCTTTGTTTGATACTTGCAGACGGTCTATATATCATACCTGCGGATCTTGTAGAAGAGAAGGTTCTTGTCTGGCTCTTCAATGCCTTCGAGAGCTATACACAGCATTAGCATAGGCTCATGCTACTTGGGCCGAGGCAAGAGGCAAGCATACCGAAGGACCAGCTGTACACCTCCGCATTGCAAACGAAGACATATTGGAAGGTTAAGTACCAGAGGAGAAGAGGGGAGAGGGGAGAAGAAAGAGGAGAGAAAAAGAAGAGTATGCTGGTTGTTTGAGGCGATTCCGACTTCTAGAATGTCGAGTTCGTTGATGCCGTTCAGTTGCTAGAGCATTTCTTGAGCCAATAGGAGGGCCGGTTATCTTTGCTTACAACCAGCTCTTCCCTTCCGGTTGCCTTTGCCGAGGACGAAATTCTTTCGGAAGCAACATCACGTGTAGAGTCGTTTCCGCTTGGTTCCGCTCGAGAATTCATAGCAATATCTGGCTTAGATTCAGACGCGTTATGAGCCATTTCTCTATCTAAATCGCCATCTATATATCTTCTATTACGCATTAGAGTCACGTGGTTTAGATCGGTCTTCAGGCACCGGATAATCAGCAGGCGGAATCCTGCGTGCTTGATGAAACGACTTCTCTACATCACTTGGCTCTTGTCCCTCGCGTTTCAATATTCATCTAATTGAGAGCGGCAAGGACGAGTATGAGTACTTTTCATTGGCGGAGTATATTTATGTCTAGAACAAGAGGCCAGGCTTTACTCTATCACACCGTCACACAGAACCCCGTTCCGTGGTAAGCAATACAGTACCTCGCGTTACCAGCTTAGGAATTCCCTCCTGTGTCTATCTAGGTTCCGGTATTAGCGATGCAGTACATCGCCCAGAGATGACTTTTAATTGTTTGAATCCACTCTGAATGTCCCAGGGCGGCGTCAGCTGGGTGCTATGTTCATCAAATTCTCTTTCCTTTTTACGCAATCAATTAGGCTCAGCGGTCTAAAGATCTGTCGTTTCCTGCGGCGTAGTGATTGTGCTGGGATCAAACAGCCGGTAAAACAATTGCACGCGTGCGGAGAGCTATTGCCGATGGGCCTGAGTTCCGTCTATATTGCATTTTTGATGTATTTTCAGCTTTTCCATCACGTTGCCCGGCGAATCCATCCGTGGTATCTCTGCATGGCTATGGTGGCACTATCTACACTAAACGGGTAATTTCCCTTTTCAAAATGTCATACGGCCCAGCCTTACCCCACACAAGCACTATGCACCAACAACCCGCATGAATCCCATTGCCACTCCATGGAAAGGCCTTTCATCTACTCCCTCCAATAACAATTGAGCAATTCCTGTCATCACGTTTCCTCAACGAGCCCACGGAAAAAAGTTATATCTTGCTCTGTGTCTCCTCTCTCCTCTCCGTTTTCACTTGTTCATCTCATTCTTGTGTTCTGGTGTAGTTCATGCCCAATATGAAGACAATTAACTTTCTCTGTGGTGTTCTTGGCTGTGCCTTGTACTGTGAGAATCCCAATTGCATGTTTATTCCATCCCTGACATAATATAGTTTTTTCACCCGTGCTGGCACAAGACTTTGCCGCTCATGGAACTTACACAGAGCCAAACACTGGCATCATTTTCTACACCAGCTATGAGGTCAATGGGACCGTCGAAGGAGATGGAGAGTTCTCATTGACCTCCTGGGGAGGCTTCACTTTTGGTATTGCTCTGCCAGAGAATGCCTTGACAGTAGACTCATTTGAATACATCGGATTGATTGTATGTTCCGATGAGAGAGCTGTCGAATTTGACGGAGCTGACCGATTAGATTGGATCTACACCTAATGGCACAGGGTGGTCTGGTATTGTCCAGGGAGACAATGTGGGTGCAGGTATGGAAAACCACCTAATGCTCTTAGCGTGGCCAACTGGCAATGGTGATGAAATCGCTACTTCCTTCCGATATACACCGTATGTATATTCTCTGAAGCAAGGAAATTGGATTTCTGACCAATAACGTAGTGGATATCTAGCCCCGGTTCCGTACGGGGGAACTGCCTCGGTTTACCCAATATATTCGAAAGTAAATGCCACCAATTGGACCCTGGTATACAAGTGTACAAATTGCTTGCTCTTCGATGATCCAACCCAAACCTCTTTCAATACCTCAACCTCGAAGGGAGGATTTGAACAAGGTTGGGCCCAATCCGACGCACCTCCCTTTGATAAAACAGATGCAAACTCCGGCTTTGACCAACACAATAATGGAATGGGAGAATTTTCAATCAAAGTTGCATCTGCTACACAGTCCGATTATTCCAAATGGGCAACCCTGACTGCTACAACTACATACACTTCAGCAACATCATCAGGAACTTCAACTCCAACTTCCATCTCGGCCAGTGCAGTTCCAACAGGTATCACATATGATTATGTTGTGATTGGTGGTGGAGCTGGCGGTATCCCAATTGCAGATAAGCTGTCTGAAGCTGGAAAGTCTGTTCTGCTCATTGAAAAAGGAGTAGCTTCCTCTGCGAGATGGGGCGGAAGTAAGCATCACTATAGTGTGTACGAGATGGAGCTGACATATCCTAGCACTTCGACCTGAGAGTGGATGGCTCGATGGACAGAACTTGACATGGTTCGATGTTCCAGGAGAATGCAACAGAATATGGAATGGTGGATCAGATGGTGTCGCTTGCACCGATACGGATCAAATGGCAGGCTGCATTTTGGGTGGAGGAACAGCAGTCAATGCCGGCTTATGGTGGAAGGTAAGAATTTCGCGTCGAGAAGCAAGACATGTACTGACTCCAGTAGCCCAACCCTGCGGATTGGGACGTCAACTTTCCAACCGGGTGGAAGTCTGCCGATATGTCAGCAGCTACCCAGCGAGTATTTTCACGACTTCCAGGCACCGATCATCCTTCTATGGACGGAAAACTCTATCTTCAATCCGGATTCAACACTATCCGAACAGGACTTGCCAATGCAAACTGGACTAGCGTGACAGCGAACGACGTCCCAAGCCAAAAGAATAGGACTTATGCTCATACCCCTTACATGTACATTCACGGCGAGCGAGGTGGCCCTATGGCTACCTATCTTGTAAGCGCGAGCAGCAGACAAAATTTCCACATGTGGTTGAACACCAGTGTTGAACGTGTCAACCGTGTAGGTGGGCATGCAACTAGCTTAGATCTTTTGGCAACAAACAATGGAGGATACACTGGTACTCTCAACTTGACCGCAGTCACCGGTCGTGTTATTCTTGCTGCTGGAGCTTTTGGAACCCCAAAGATTCTTTTCAGAAGTGGGATTGGACCTACCGACATGCTCCAAGTGGTTAACTCTAGCACTGATGCCTCAAAGATGATATCATCTAGCTCTTGGATTGATCTGCCTGTGGGATATAATCTTGACGACCACTTGAACACCGACTGTGTTATCTCGCATCCCAACGTCACTTATTACGATTGGCCTGCAGCTTGGGATACTCCAATTGCCGCCGATGCTACGAGTTATCTTCAAAGTCGCATCGGCCCTCTTGCTCAAGCAGCGCCAAATATCGGCCCAATGATGTGGGAAGAAATCACAGGTCCTGATGGCATTGTAAGACAGATGCAATGGACATCCAGAGTTGAGGGATCTGGTGGAGAGCCAGATGGCAATACTATGACTCTCAGTCTTTACCTCGGAAGAGGCCAGCTCTCTCGTGGTCGTACCACTATTGCGAAGGGTTTGAACATGGTGGTCTCTACGCTACCTTACGGAGACACCAATGATCTAGCATCTGTCGCTATAGCGATTGATCACATGAAGGCAGCACTGAGCACTATACCAAACATAACGCTACTGCTACCTCCTGCCAGCATGAGCGGCGCTGATTACCTCGCGAGCGTAAGTAGCTTCCTACATCTGAATTCACAACTAATACCTCCCAGCTCCCGCTCACCTACGCAAACATTGGAGCTCGCCGTGCCAACCACTGGCTCGGTACCACCAAAATGGGTACCGACAGCGGACTTACAGGCGGATCATCAGTCGTGGACTTAAACACCAAGGTTTACGGTACAGACAACATCTTCGTCGTAGACGCAAGTATTTTCCCTGGCATGCCAAGCACGAATCCCAGCGCCCTGATTGTGGTTGCAGCCGAGAAGGCGAGTGAAAAAATTCTAGCGCTCCGGCCGGGGTCTTGAAATCTCAAAGGACGCCCTGCCCTCATACATTTTGTATATACCTTCTCTTCGAACTTGTAAATACCTTTGATCTAGACACAGAAAAAATTGACTTTGCTTTGGCTCAAGAAATTCCATGTATCTTCAAGTTTACGTACCTGTGCGAACCCCGGACCCAAAGCATGCCTGTACCCAGGAATTGCATGCATTGACATCGGGGTACGCATATGCGTAATATATGTAGAAGAGAGCCACATGGCTCTGTACCCGCGGCTGAATACTGCCCTTCACGAATACCAACAAGGATCATTTAGCCACGAGCAGATATTAGACGAGGCTGGTTCTTTCCGTCCACACGAATAGGACTTCGGAATGTTCCCTCCGTACCTAGCTTACATGCAGGCTAGATGGCATTCAAAATTTGTGATAGCATTTGCGCATGTAACGATCAGGTCTCGATATCAGGCAAGCACCTAGCGCATTAATTCAACCGCTATCTCGTCTCGACTAATAGATTCTAGGACTCAGCCCCGTTTTTTTGTTCATTTCCTACGGTTGATCGGCCCTAGCATTATATTGTACTATACACGAGTTACCCTATTAGATTCTAAATTAAAGAATCCATAGTTTGACGTCGCACTTCTTCTGGTCGTCTATAGACCGGCGCCGATTGCTGTATGCCCGGAGCGGGGGTTTACACTGCGTTCCCCACAATACCAATCCTCACATCTTGTCTAGCCTGGCCCTCACTTGGCAGTGTACAGTACTCCTCCTACCTAGGTATTTTTCCAACGTTACATTCAGATTAGTCGCATTAAGAGAACGGTCACGAGTGGGCATGATCCGATTACTTTTGGTTTATTTTTGTTATATATAGGGCAGCAAGAATTATACTGGGATTTCGATGGCACATATGAGCTGTTTGAAAGCCAACGTAACGATGGAAGGGAGTAAGGCTATGAGGGGCTTGCCTGGTACGGGGCCGAGTAACAAGTTATATAGCTAGGGAGTGATTGGTATTGGGTGTTTGGTTGGAATATCTTTTGTTTGAAGTAATGAATCTGCTACTAAAATAATTGAAATAGCTCTAAATCTTCATCAAATGATCTAGAATGAACGGCAATGTACCCTGAAGTTGTCTGATCTCTTGCAACTGGCGTGAACTTGACATATAGCTGCGTCCAATTTCACGTTATGTGGTTTTCGGGTAGTCATCTAGGAGATGCAGCTTCGGGTTCCGAGCTAATCGTGGTTGCCAAACTTGAAATGGTTTGCCCAGCGGTTGAGCTTGAATTTGAAAGTGATGGATCACCTTCATCTGCTAGGCTTTCTGTACTTTGCAATAGTGTTGGCTGATTATGTGTCTCGACACATAGTGTAGGAGGTTTCGCTGGATTTGAAACTCGACGTCGTTTCAATGACCAGAATGATGTGGACAACTTGTTCTTGCATTCGATGAAGGTCGACGACGAATATTCGGTCCTTATGCCGGTGGTTGAAAAGAGACTTTTTGGCTCCAATTCACGATTGGGGCATGTAACACCCGGGCCATTGCCGAAAACAAAGCCGCCGTCTTCATAGCCTTGTAATAGGGCCAAGAAATCCTGCCCAAGTTGTGGCTTTTTGCATTTATATAATGCTTGGGTATGAGTTCCAGAAAAGGAAGAGCCATGTAAGTGGCTATCAATGATCTGTTGTCGAGGTCGCCATTCTATTTGATCGGCTAATCTTGAACCATTCGATCCCATGTTATGCTGATGAAGGAGATTGCTCACCGACTTGCCAGTTGCAGCAAGATAGTTTTTCCCTGAGGGTACGACTTTCCATGGCTCGCATAGGCAATCCGATGAAATGGGATCGATGCATTGGGGGAGTCCTCGAATGAAAAGAACAATGGGCTGGCACTTAGAGAGATAGGTCCAAGGTTGTTGGACTGGCGCTTCTTTGATCTCCATTATAGTTTCGGTACGAATTGTGTCCTGGAGTTCAACTCCACGAAGGAATTTAGGGCATGATTTTCCAGCCAGCTCTGCTTGGGCATTTGCCTGGTATAGCCTTGTACGAATCATGTCGAGGGTGTTCCATATTCTCAACCAGAACTCGTCCATTGGCCCACCTAGGGATTTGGGACCGCCCAAAGAGTTCCCCTTACAAACCCGGAGGGGAAGGCTCTCCACTATGGCATTCAATGTGGCCTCCGGGCTGCTTGTGTCTCCCGAGGGATATTTGATATCCGATTCCACATCATCCCTGAACAGCTTGCAACGAAGTTCAGCAATGGTACAACGAGCCATGAAGAAGACAACGCAGATTTCTGGTAACAGCCATCCAATTTTTTCCTCGGGGTCGTACAATAAGATATTGCGTCGCAACGCTGTTTCGAGAACATCGTATATAACCTTCGATTGAGGGAGCATCAGCATAGATGGAATGGAAACAGGTAACCAGCCGATTGACCCTGTTGCACCAAAGTATCCGAGACCATCGCTTCCAATAGTCAATTGGTAAGACTTGACATAACCCGACCCTTTAGAAGCAGGTGCTCCTGAGGTATAGATGGTGCTTGGAAAGCTTGGAGTTGTTATGGCCATGTGTACCTTTGGCACCCATCCAAGAAACGCTCGTCTATTCACCAGACGCTTTAGATCCAATGAACGAAACCACTTTTGAGATGTCTCTAGCTTCTGTAGAAATCCAGATGGGGCCTCTGAGGTCCAGGCACCATAAGTAGCTTCCCTCTCAACGTGCCACTGAAACGCATCGTCTTTATCTAGCTCTTCGACTGGGTAGAGTAAAGTTTGAGTGCCTCTTACTACGAGGCCTCCGTCAATATCCAGGACCCCCATAGATCGCGCCATTAACGCCATGTCTGCAAAGGCAATCTCCAGACCCTTGCCTTGTATTCGTTTGGGGTGAGCAAATTGCTGTGCGATTACTGACCGAGGGAACAAAGAATGCCAACATGGTGCATCTCCAGGGACTTCTTCTATATCAGATAGAGAGATCTCGATAATCCTCTCTGTCCTCGGAAAGTCATAAACTATTAATTGTATACGACAGGTCGACATAGCTACAGTAGCAAGCGGCGAGAAGCGTATCGCGGCGCAAAGCCATGATATGCAAGAGACGACTTGTACTTTGATCTCTTGACTTGCTCTCATGAGTAGTCGCGCGGTTGACTTGCAAGAATTGTCGAACTCGGGTCCGTGTCCACTATCAAGTACAAGAGTCATCTCAGGGATAGATTTCTCGGTAACTAATCGCAGTATCAATATCATTGCATCAATATCAGTGAAGAATATCCTACCTTCTACTGGTGTTTTAAGAATAAACTGTTGAATCAAATCCAAAATGACCGGACCAGCTTCTTTCCAATTAGCTTCAACATAGTCCTGGCATCGCATGGCAATGGCATCTTGTGTGTTGCCAGTTATTGTCATGATATCCCCTAACCTTTGGCCCGGGGAGCAATACTTTCTCAAATACTCTGGCACCTCCCAAATAATTTCATAATCGCTCCATAGGTGTGTCGTCGAGGAGGCTGCTCTAATTGCATGCTTTATGTACGCCACATGACCTCGTCGAGTTTTCTTATAGTCCTCTGAAGGGTACAGGAATGTTCTGAGTTTGGTTCGGAGAGATTGCAGTGCCACTGAAGTATCAAGGAACATTTTCATATCTGGCAACATAAGTGCAGCTTTCTTATACGACATATAGTCATCGACGTCAACGGCTTTTTCTGCACTGTCATCTGAGCTGTCCAAGTTCAAGTCCAATTCAGATAACTCGGGTTTGAGTGTGGCACAGCCTTCATCTTGTTCAACAAACTCATTTTCGTATATCCTAGATTCCAAGACTTGGCATACTCTCCGTGCGGCATCTTTTGCCTTCGCGTACACAAATCTGGCCGCAAAATTCTCTTGCTGATTGTGAGCATCGCCTTCAAGATTTGTACCGAAGTTCTGGAAGAGACGCCCGAGAGTCCGTTCGAACCTTTCGGCGCTGACTCGAAAGAGAGCTACATCATATAATATGGCAAGCTCGAAGTCATCTCTTAGCACATCTAGAAGGAGCTCTAGAGCATCTGACTCGTTTTGCAAAGATGTCACACTCGATGTCTTGCTAATTGTTGAAATAAGCTGCCGGTGATGGAGTCAGGGGCAGAGGGGACAAACTTTATTCTGGATAGACTTTGGGTTTCACTACTATCACATCAGCAATTTGTACCAAAATCTATTTTCTGCCACGCACTGTTCATCCATATGCCAAACCAAAATGGAAACTCGGGAAAACTCTCGCTTGCAGTCCTCGAATGTACACGGGTAGGGTAGCTTCCGATGAATCAATTGGTGGCGCCTGCAACTTGTGTCAAGATGTGCCGAAAATCAAATAATACATGTGACAAACAGAAATTCCTCTTTTCTCGAATAGCTCTGATAAGAGGTTAGTTATATGTGCCCATGAATCTGGTGGGTAAGAGACTTTACCTTCTGACATAATTCGCACGTGTGTAGAACGCTTTGCTTGGCCCTTGATGTTCTCCCAGAGACAGGTATTTCACTACCAGAATCAACCGATCGTGAACCATGATTTGGTAAAGTAGTGTCGCTTGGAACATCCATCGTGATATTAACTCTTTTGAGAATTCTGAATGTCGCAAGGCTGGGACTAAAGTGACATAAAAATACTCCTACTTCAAGAACAATTAGCACAGAACACAGCTATAGGAGCTCCCTAGCTAGACAGGTCTATAGCTGGGACAAGGTAGAATATCCTTCGATACTATAATATAGCTGCAATAAAGTAGCTGGTTGTAAGAAGGATGAAGTATTTTGGAATGAAAAGGTCATGAGGACTTGAGGTTCAAAATCGCCATGCGCCACTTTGCAGCGTCAAGCGCCTATGAGAGAGTTCATACTCGGTGAGCCGGATAAATAGGGATCCTGGTGCTATTGTATATAAATAGAATCTTCACCACATCTACTGTGTCCTAAATAGATATAGCGTAGCCTTACCCCGTAAGCTCTTACCATTAAAGTATTACCCATTCCTAGCCTTCCGTACTAATAATTGCTCCTCATTCAAGGTCAATTGCTTTGTTTTCACGCATAGAGCGATCAGCCGCAATTACAATACTAAGTGATCGAATAGCATCATCCATTTGCTGTGAGAGGTCTCGATCCTCGCGAATAGCATCCAGCAGAAATTGCTGCTCCCGTGCACAAAGCTCATAATGGTTCGGCTCATCCTCCATGGAGAGTACCTTATCGTGAGGACGCCCATCAATTATGGTATTCACGCGTAAGTTTGATGTCTTTGTGTGGCTGTTGATATCGGCTGAGCTATTATTTGCAGAGTTATGCTCTTCGGCACTAATCACAATCGATACTGAGCCACGAGGGCCCATCACGTCTTTGATAAAATATGCTGTCGCTGATATCACTAGAAAAATGGGAAGTCAGTTATTTCCTATTCAAGACGGTTTCGATGGCAGAGGGAGCTTATATTTCCACTTTAGGAAAGTTATAGGGGTTAGAGCACACGAGATGAAACATAACAGAAGGTGGCAGAGCAGAATCAAAGAGCCAGTCATCCTTACTAGGACCCCATCCAGATTCGTACCAGCCGACTGACCCATCAGCAAAAAGAACCTGAAGATGGCCATAATTGACCTGCCCATCGGACGGAATCTCATCCGTGAGACGGAGGCCCATGCCACGCACTTGGACAGGTTTGCTGTCGGTGATTTGCAACATGATATCGACATAGTGCACGCCACAGTCAACAACAGGATTCTTGACATCCTGAAGTAGGCGCTTGTGAATAGCCCAAGCCTTTCCACTAGATCGCTGGTTTAGGTCCTTGAGACTCTCTATGAGTCTAGTGCGACATAGAGATTGATTATGTAACACCTTTTATTCTCCAAGTACCAATTTTGAGCTGCTTCTCTCAGCGCTCTAAACTCCTCTGTGCTACTCTTTGCTAGTAAGTTCAATTAAAGTATCCCTACGGTGAACTGTATATACTGCTTAAATGGAACTTAACGAGCAGTATACCCGCCATCAACAGGCAAATTGACACCCGTCACCCAACTCGCATCATCACTCGCAAGCACAACCGCCATCTTCGCAATATCATTCGGTACACCCGGTCCCCCGAACGGATGCCGTTCCTCCAGCACCTCAAGCGGAGTCATATGCGTAGTGGTCTCCTCGAAAATCGCCGTCCTGGTATCTATCCACACACCGAAATCAGTTTGCTGCTCTTGATGGTACAGAAAAAGAACAAGGGGAATATACAGCCGGGACATATTGCGTTCACGTGAATTCGATGTTTAGCGTAATCCCAAGCAACCTGTCTCGTCAGACTAGTCACGGCTCCTTTTGAAGCACAGTAGCTCGCTTTGATCATCAGCTTTCTCTCTCTTCCTAAGCTAAAGCCCAAGTCCTCGGAATCAGACTTACAGTTCTCCGGCCCACCTACAAGTCCCTTTATAGAAGACATATTCACAATCCAACCCCTATCACCCGACTCATGAGGAGGCTGTTTCAGCATCTGAGCCGTAGCGTATTTACAACCTAGGAATACAGATTTCGCGTTCACGGCGAGCGTGATATCCCACGTTGATTCGGACGTCAGGTGTATAGGTTGCGGGTCCTTGGCCTCGAGCGATACACCTGCATTATTCACCATTCTTCCCACATCAGCATTCGCTCACAGCCTCCCCATTCTCCCAAACGAAACATAAACACCGCTGCCAGAAATAGAAAGATCTCACATATCCAATCTCCCAAACGCCTCCACCGCATTAGCGATAAGCCCAGACACGTCCGCTGCTTTCGACACATCTGCTCTGACGAAGATGGATTTCCCACCCGTCTTTTGGATTAGTTCGTGGGTGGAGAAATCTGATTCGCTGGGAACGAGGGAGTTTGCGGATGGCTTTAGGTCAGAGCAGATGACTGAGGCGCCTTCTTTGGCGTACAGGAGGGATATGGCGCGGCCCAGGCCGGAGGAGGAGCCTGTTACTACTGCGACTTTGTTGAGGAGTCTTCCTGCCATGGTTGATGGGAATTTTGGAGGAGTGAAGCAATAGATTGGAAATGAAGCTGTGCTCTTTTCGGGTGAGTTTGAAAGAGCTGTTTTGAGGAATATGGGTAGAGGGAGAGGGGGTTGTGGAACTGTGCTAGCAAAGAAGGTCTAAGTGCGTTGTCATAGCAAGTGTGCCGAGACCCGCAGGACTTTTGTATACGTAGCAAGGAGAATTTAGATATGCAAATGAAGTAGAAGATAATATAGAAAAACCCTGTAAAACTCTAGGTCTATTGGTCTACCATTCTTTACCTCTATTCCATCGGTTCTAAGCCAGCGCCTTGCAATTTGTGCCCATAGGTCTAATTTGGGAACTGCTCTGTACCAGAAATATCATGTGAATGAGCACCATCTGGCCTCATCCCTTTATCTCTTCCCTCCTTCCCAACTTCCGTCATATGAGCCGCATCCTCATTCGATCCCTCATCAAAAGTGAATCTCCGAAACTCACATGTGTGCCACGCCGTACCTAATTTTGATCAGCCGACCTCTCATCAAAAGATTGATCTCGTTTGTACACACCTCTAGGAAGAACCAAGCCCTTCCAATCTTCTGTCAAGTAATGCAAGAAAGCTCCATGCGTGACAAGAGCAATGTGCTCTTCCGGACGCTTCCACAGCCAACATCTCAGCGCCGCTGCACGCTTCTGCACTGCTTCAAGACTGGCTTCATACTCCCCTTTCTACATAACATATACATACATTAGCAAATATTCGGAAGGACGTCAATTTCTCAAACGGATTGGGATATTCTATACCTTGGAATTCCACCCCTCTTCCACAAGCGAAAAGTCAATCCTCCCCGCATCAAACCCATACTCTTCTTCCTCGAAGATCTCAGTCAGAGCAAGCTTGAGACCTGCAGGGTCGGTACCGGTATCGCACGGTTTGTCGCTGATCTCCTGAGCTTTGGGGACTAGCAAGAAGGGAACATCTTTTCTTTGCAGGACACCTCTGAGGCCGAAAACGGCGGTCTGCACAAATGATGTTAGTATGTATGGTTGAAGTAGTTAGTTTTGAGGAGTGACGGACCTGCACGGTGCGGAAAAGCGGAGACGCCATGACAATGTCGACATCTTTGTGGAAAGAGAAGCTTTGTCGTAGGTCTAGACATTGGACTTTGCCCGTCGGCGTTAGGTGGGGGTCTTTGACGAATGAGTTGCCCTGTTGTTGCTGTTAGTTTTGCCCTCGTGTGAACATAGAAGAACACCAGGCCATTCTGGCATGAAGTACGCCTACTAGGGCTTGTGATTTGCGGGGTGGCGGGGTATTATAGTGTCGTGTCATACCTGGGGTTGTGTCTCGGAGATGTTGTGGTATCCTTGCCCATGGCGGATAAGGTACAGAGTTTTCACCATCACGAAAACGTGTCAAGATCGCCTAGGAGAGTTGAGAGGTTCTAGTCGAGGTTGTTGGAAGTAATGCTCCTTTTATTTGCTGCAAGTATGTTTTTTGTGAAAAAAAGGTATTGAATACTCGGGAGACCTGCAGGACTGACGAGAAAACTAGCGCAGTTTCCCGGCAAAGTTTCCTTGGTATTGCTCCGTTACCAGCAGTGGCTACTTGACTAACTGACATTCATTGTTTGGATTAACAGGTGTTGGAATTGGGATACAATAATAATTGTTTCCGAATCATACCAAGTGAATAAGCCAGTCAAATATCTTTGCGTAAAAGCACCTATTGTCCACAACCACATGACGGATTGGGAAAACAACTATTCAATAATGCTTTTGCTCTCGAAGAGGTGTTGGTCTATGAATGCACAGAGGCACAAGTATCTACCTAACAGATGGACATCCATCCCTTGATGCCAACTATCAAAAGTCCTACTAACTCCGCAACTCCATGTCGAAAACATTACAGAAGCCAAACCGCGCCTATGGCTCCTGATCGGGGTATCATTGAAATCAAATCACTGCTACATGCTATCAGCCATAGCCTTAATAACAGCCTTCTTCTTCTCCAGCTCCGCTTCCAGACTCGCAACTCTCGTCCTCAACTCCTCAATCTTCTCATCCTTTGACTTCAACGCCACCCTTGAGATATCCCTCCCCTTCTCAATACCCGACAACTTCGCACCAAACTTATCACAGATGACCTGCACCTGGGAGCATATCTGCGCATCCACTTTCCCCTTCAACACCTCCATCACATCATCCGTAATCACATACCCCGTCTTCCCCATCTCCGCGCGCCTCTCGACTGATTCGTTGGGCGACGCAGAAGGCGTTTGTATATCTCTACTCTCCCTGTCTGTGAAACCTCCCGTGACAGGCGTCGGCAGCCCCGCTCTTATGCCAGCCCCCGGCGTCGCAAAATCCCCGCTCTTGACAGCCTTTCGCGGAGTCTGCGGCGTAGGCATAGGCGTTGACGAAGTTTGCGAAGCACGGGTTAAAATTTCAGCCATCTCAGGCGAGAGCTCAAAGCCGCCAAAGTCGCTATCAGATCCCTCGTCCAGCTCATCATATTTCCGCTTGTTCTTGTTGTAGCTAGCTATAGAAGGCGTGGTGGGAGGTGTTGGGGAGGGTTCGTTGTATTGATGGTCTGGGGTAGAGGGACGGGCGCCTTCTCCTTCTTGTTGCCTAGCTTGGTCTTCCCAGAGGAAGAACTTGCAGTTGTCGCTGCGCTTGCTGTGTTTCTTGCAGTTGTAGAACCAGCGGCCTTTATTGCTAGTGTCTTGCTTCACCTGGAAACGGGCGGCGGGTTGACGGGGATCGCAGTTGCCTGTGGGTTGTTAGAACTGATATCTGAGGTGGTATTTGAGGGGCCTACTCACAGAACCATGTGCCGTCTTTGAATAGGCCTTTGGTGGACCTGGTTGCTGTTGGCCTGCCGGTCTTGCTCGGAGTATGAAACATTGTAAGCGTTGATAAGGTGTAGCAAAGAGCGGAGAGTGGTGTGATGCCAGTCAAATATGACCGCGCGCAGGAAGGTATTCGGCGATTGGCAAGAGGGGTTGTTGGGTGAATATGCCGAATGGAGCTCCTTTGTTTAGCCGCTACACGTTGCAGAAAGAAGCTTCTGGTATATCGTCAAGCTATTGTATTGCGAATAATGGGCTTTTTAAAATGTCGCACGTTGGATATAATCTTCATTATTGATCTCGCTGTGTTGTTATAGACGTCAGCCTTGATGTTTCCCAACCCCCTCACAGAAGGCTTATCGCAATCGGTTGCCAGCCACCGCAATACGGGAAGTGGACGGGCGTCCACCCTCTCGCTTAGCCCATCTCCCCCCTATTTACAAAAGAGTTAATAGGGGTTCCTGTACCGAGGTCCTTGCTGACACAAAATCCATCTATTTTAGCTTTCCTTTTGGATTTGGAAGCATGGGTCCGGGTTTGGGATGGGTGGTTCTGAAGTTGGGTGGTTCTGAGGTTGGGTGGTTCTGAGATTGGGTGGTGGAGAGAAAGGGGATGGATGAAAGATGGGATAAGAAGATTACGAGTATATACTCCGTAGAATGCAAACAAGCATCCTTTCTACTCGCTCATATGCCATGGCTACTCCCAAACTGCAATACCGTGCATAAGCTCGACGTAATATATGAATTGATTCGCGGCTCAGGGAACTAACCCAGCAGCCTCGGACACCGGATAGTAACAGGCGACCGTCTCTCCTGGTGCGCTACTCAAGGGGGCTCTTCCTCGCGTAAGAGGTGAGAAGATGACGGAGGAGCGAGGAGCTGTCTGCGATGCTATAAGCGAGGGAGTAAGATGCATAATACGCCCACTAGAAATAGAGAGCTAGGTTCATTTTTGAAGGAACTTGAATGTTCCCAAGCCGCATTTGGGAATTCTATATACTTTTTAGAGTTGAGAGAGTCGAGTAACATATGTCCAGTTATATATATTAAGTTGTGTGTATACACTCCATAACGTGGGAGCATCTTACCGAATCCTAACAGGTGGACAATTAGTAGAGTGTATTTCTCCTTATAAAAGTATTATCTCATCTTACAACTTTATTATAAGCGTTTACTCGCAAATGATGACTTCTCTAGGTAGACAATTGAGTAATAAGCGATATAATTTACTTCTCTTATTTTACGTGTTCTATCACCCGTCTACTAGAGTTTACAATTAAGCTAGCTTAACCGGCACCCCACCTAAGGTACAGTAACCCCCATTCTCAGCCTCTTCTCTTCTCCTCATCACGTTTACATGTCTACACCCTCTAGTGTTAGCATTTGATACACTAGTTTGACAGAAGATGTGTTCCTCAACAAAACCCTTACGAGTCGCCATTCTCATCAACACCGCCTCGAAACACGCACCAGAGGTAGTAAACTCGTTCACATCAATACTAGCCAGAACATCACCACAAGCTGAAGTGGCCTTCTACGATCCAATCGCGAAGCAGGAGTACCCAGATGTGTCTAAATGTGACCTCGTGATATTGAGCGGTGGAACTACAGACCCCATGTCCACCGAGCCATGGGTGCTTAAGATGCTGGCGTTTATTAGGGAAACCGAAAGGGCACAAAGAGACAGTAAAACTACTACGGCAAAGCTGCTGGGGATTTGTTGGGGTCATCAGGCGATATGTATTGCACTTGGCGGAGTGGTTGAGACGATGGAGCAAAAACCCGATGTGAGGGTGAAACATTCTGTTGTTCGGACGAGGCTGATGTGGGGTATATAAAGATAGGGCCGAAACGCATCATTTTAACGGGAGAGGGCAAGAAAGTATTTGGGTTTGCTGCCATCGAGGGATATTATGTGAGTGCCGGATGCTGCTGGTGAAATAGCACTTGACGGTTGCTAATTACCTAGACTGCAATGGAGTTTCATCGAAGAGCCGTCACGAAGCCTGCGGAAGGGTTTGTGCGACTTGCGGAAGATAATGAGTTGCTCCGAAGTAGCTCGAATATGATTCTGTCAACGCAATCACATCCTGAGATGAAGGGCCCCTTGGCTATGAGTATGCTGCGGGCAGCTACACCAGAATATAATAAAGACTTGGACCTGGAGAGTATCGAGAATAATATGATGGGGCCTGAGGATGGCGATGCGGTGTTTGGGTGTATCGTTGAATGGGTTGCCGAGAGATGATAATAAGTCCTCATCAAGACAGTTTGCTAGTTGGTCTCGGTCAGTGTACCCCAGAACTATCAATATTCATATAAGCTACATTTAAGCAGTCAAAAGAATGTACTGCGATGGACGGATTTTAACATTACATCTACCTTATGTTTGAATTGTTCCTTGGGAACTCAATTGTTTCGTACTACGAGTCGGAGATCAAACCCGCCGGAACTACTATTAGCTCGACACCAAGGGAATAAGTATACGATGACGTCAACGTCTCTCCTAGGAATTACTTTACCACGTTCCTAAACCCAACTGCCCTTACTCGATCTTACAGAGAAACGATTCGAATTGCAACCTACCTATCAGAATCCCAACTTCAACTTCACCTCAAGATGTAAGCGATTCTCTTGATCTTTCCCAAGTCCATACATATTCGAAAACTAAATCAAAGCCCAGGTCTCCCCTCGCAACACTTATTGGCCTGCGCGCAACCACCGCCCCAGTCCCCTCCCTCGCCTCCACGTTCCTGATCAGCAACTTCATCTACGCGTACGCGATCCTGTCAACGCGGTTCATCAAACGACGGTATAAGCTCGATCATAACAGCAGTCCTAGGGAAGACGTTGTAAAGTACGGAGAGGTGAGTAAGGTAGATGGGTATTCTGGACAATGAATAGCAACAGCACTGAATGGATTTGAGCAAGTTAGGGCTGACGCGACATGGCGTAGGCAATGGTTAGAGAGGGGAAGTTGAGCGCGGAGCAGTTGGCGATGGTGAAGAGGTGGGAGGGCGCGCACGCTAATGCCGTGGAGGGGTATACGTTTTTTGCGCTGGGGTGGTGAGTTTCTGCTTTCTTTGAGTACGTGGGAGGGAGATAGGTGATGTGGAAGAATAAGGTGACCTATATATATATA